>NC_081560.1:20280553-20352107 GCF_022355385.1 Mustela nigripes
TGAAAGACCCCTCCCCTAGAAGATAGATAGGATAACTAACCGCTTGTTTCCTTTTCTGTGAACCGCTGGCTTTTAGGCGTAAATTAGGTTATTAATTGCTTATTAATTGCTCTTTTGCCCTTCTGTAACTGCTTGGCTTATAGAAATAATAGAAGACGCCATGATGGCATTCCTACCTTCCCCCTTCTTGTTCCCCCTCCCTGCCTCTCTCCTCCCGCGCGCGGGCCCTCAGAACCAATCAGCTTGTTCCCCCTTCCCGCCTCTCTCTTCTTCGAGCGCGGGTCCCCAAAGCCAATCAGCAAACTCCACGTATGCCTTTTTCAAAAGTTCTGTCAACCAATCAGTTGCGCCCCACCCAAAACTTGTTTGTACCTGTCTATAAAAACCCGGCACCACCCAAGCCGGGTGTGCTCAGCTAGCAGGAGCTGCTGACCATCCGCAGGCGCCTGCGTAACAATAAAGAACCTCTTGCTGATTGCATCCAGTGGCAGTGTTGGATTCTTGGGTAAGGGGATCCGCGGGTCTTTCATTTGGAGGTCCCACCGAGACCATCGGACTCCTGCCCATGGATCCAACTGACTCCCACCGGGAGGTAAGCTGGCCAGCATTCTTGTCTCCTGTCTCATGTTCTCATTTGTATCCAGTCTCGTGTTCTTGTTTGTCTCTAGTCTTGTGAGGCCTCTGTTTGACCTATACTGCAGGTAGCGGTATAGTGTTTGTACAACAGCGCGCGTTGTTGGATTGTATTTGTAGGCAGCTTGAGAAGGAGCTGACGAGCTCGGACTTCTCCCCTGCCACCCTGGGGGACGCCCCAGGGATTAGAGGGGCCCAATTTTTTGGAGCCCCTCATTTGTCCGAGGGTTATATCCGTTTGTCCGTTCCAGAGGAACCCCTTGGCCCTGGACGGAATTTGTCCACCGCAGGGAGATCTCGAGGCTCCTCTGGGCTGGTGGAAACCTTGCTTTCGGTAGCATACCGAAACCGCGCAGCGACCTTTTTGTTAATTGTTTTGTGCGTTCTACTCGTTATCCTTGGTGTTTTCTTTGATTCTAAAATGGAGCTTCTCCCTCATTCACTTCCCGTGTAAATGGCTATAACTGGAGCCAACTGGGGTTGGTCTAACTCGAGACAGAGACCATAGGGAATATTCCCAAGCAGCTGCCGAAACTCTCTTTGTTTCGGGGAAGTTTCCCTGTGTTCTCTGGCCGACTTGGACTGCTTAACCCCTCCCCCCCTTGCTGGTGGGAAAGCATGGCGTCTTGCTCCTCTGTTGGGGCTTATGAGCTCCAAAACCGGGAATCCTTTCTCTGCCTCCTGGCAGCACTTTGTTTCTTCTGTTTCCCCCTTATTGTGTTTCTGTACCAACGTGTGTGCAGCCTGCATGACTGTCCTCTAGATCATGCACCACAGCTCCTTCTCTCCTCACTGTCAAGGAGCAAGAAGAACACCCCCCCCCCCCCACTCCAGATCTTCCCAACCATGTCTCAGGTAAACATTTAAAATGGAGTGGGCCCAGGTGGAATGTAAATCAGTGTTGGAACTAAGTTAAGTTTATTTAATTAAGATAAGACCTGTCTTTGAAGTTACAGCAGTAAATGTGAAACTTTTATTCTATCAGTTTACTGAAGGTCAAATAAGCTTGTGTTACTTGTTAAAATTTGTTAGCAAAGGAATGACTAAACTGATGGTTAATTGTCTGTCTTCAAAGTTCTAATGGGTAATTGCTGAAGTAGCTTTCAAAGTCTTTGGTAACCTGAAAGTTTTAAAGTTCCGCTTGGATGACAAATGGAATTGAATTGTGGACATCTAGGTCTTAACCAAACAGGATAAAATGCTAAGTCGTTAATTACTGGATGTAGGTTTGTGCTTTTGACTTCTTACTGCAAAGAAACTAAGAGTATTTAAAACTGCTGGTAAACTTGTTTGCCACTTAACTGATTCATAAATTGCCACCTGAAGAATTCTGTTGTAGCAGTTCACAATTGGTTAATAACTAAAGGTGTTTCTAAGAATACAAAGTTCTGCTTAGTGTAACTAAGACTGATGGAAATAAAGGGAAACTCTGTATGTAGGAAAGTAGGAGATATGTAAGAAAGATTTAAGGAATGGGAATACATTTTGTTGAAGGTAAAGGAAGGTAATTTTGTCCTAAATGAGATGGTTGTTTAGAAGGAAATGACTTGGGACAAAACCTGAATGCAAAGGAAAGTTGTAGAAGGTTTGTGAAGGGAGATCTTCAGAAAAGGAATTTTAGCTATGGTCAAGAATGGATTAAGATTGAAATGAATGGGTTTTAAAGGTACATTGGTACAAGACTGAAATTGTCTCTGTTCAAAAGGACAATGTTTTCTTAGCTCAATTGATCAGCTGTTAAGAAAATGTAAATGGTTTTCTTTGCCTGCCCAGAAAAAAAACAGTTTCTATGTTCAGTTTTATCAGGTGTTTAACATCCCTAATTATATTTAGGCATGTGCTTTAAAACTTTCTAAAGTTTTAGAAACATTTAGAAACATTCTAAACATTTTAGCAAATGTTGACAGGATTTAAATTGTAAATCTCTTTAACTCAGGCTTTTCCTTGGTATGTGAAGTTGCTCATGAAGTACTACTGAACCAATGATAAACCTTGGGTTACATTTGGGAAAATACTATAACTGTTCTAGAGATTCTACGCACTTCCTAAAGTTTTAATGTTTTGAGAGATCACCGCTTGATATAATTATGGAAATGTTATGTGTCACAGAAATTGTAACCTGATTTCCTTGCAGCTAAATTGTAAACTCTCCTCATCAACTCTAACTATATCCATTCTGAGTTTTTGGCATTTATAATTGTTTTAATTCTCTTGTAAAATGAGTTTTATCTTCAAGGAGATTCCTATAAAGGACTTTCAGGACAAATATAGATATTTGATATACTTGAAAATCCTAAAACTGAAATGGGTAAGAATTTCCAAAACTAAAGCCGCATTCACCAGAATTAGTAACATGGGACTAAATGAACTAAAAGATGATAGTGTTGTGTCTCTTAATGTTTTGTCTTACTTTAAACATTGCTGGTTCTCTCTACTGTTTGCTCTTACAGACTAGGGATACTCCCTCCTAGTTATCTGTAACTTATAGAGATGTAAAAGTGCTCATTTGTAAAAGTGCTCAAAGCATTCACCTTTTCTCTCTATCTGAACCCTCTGAAACCAAAAGGTCTCAGTAAGTATTCATTCTTCCATGGCAATCAGTCATTTGCATAAGTTCAATAAGAATCTGTTCTCCTTTAACAGGAAAGAATTGGAAACACGGGTTATTTTACCAAGGCTTTGACTGGGATGTCATATTTGAGTAGACTCAGATATGACCAGACAGTTTAAAGGAACTAAGGTTGACTTTATGAAACCTGGAGCCATAAAGCCCCTTGGGACTGTTGGCCTGATACCTTGCTTACAGAGTTCCCAGCAGCCCCACCAGGTGAGTAAAGAATGTCACTCCTTGGTAGGTGCAGTCTCCGGAAGAGGAATTCGCCCAAAGGTATTGCAGGCATGCCTCATGGCAAGTACAGGGCTTGGCTTCTGGCCCGGAGAGGCTACTAAAAGTACAACCTAGAGATTCCTTATACAAAGTTCCAGCAAAGCAGATTCTAAAAGATCTATTGATCACACTCAACTGTTCTTGCTGAGCTTATGTAAATAGTGGGCCAAGTTTGTTAAAACTGGACTTGTTTCTCATGTGAATTAGTCCTGATTTGGCTATCTCTGGAAATGAGGGTTATTTTAGAGAGAAAAATTGTTTTAGTAACACACCTTTATGGATGTTAAATTCTAGATTTGATTGTCTTTAAATGTTTGTTTACCTAAGCTAAACAATTAGAGGTAAGCTTCAGAGAAGTTACACAATAGCTCATTTAGATGATCTTCTTGCTTTTTTATTTTGTGGGGATATTAGCAGACCCCACAGCACATGATTAAACAACTGGAATAATGAAATTGCCTAAAAGCCAACCTATCGACTCCATAGGATTAACTATGGACTTGTGGAGATAATGGATGACCCCACTTTTATGAGTGTATTGGATGATGCATGGGGGACTCCCCTTATCTCTTGACAAGTTTTCTCTCACTTGCCAGTGATCCTCTGTAATCAGGATATTGTTAAGGCTGGACCACTCAAAGGTCTTATTGGTTTCACCCCTTTGTCATATTTATCCTAGAGGCCACCTCTGTTGAGGTGCGATTGCAAATAGATGCTTTAGCTAAGCATAAAACAGCCCTCATAAAAAGAGCCTCAAAGATCACTATAAGACAGTCCCTGACTGTAATGACTTCACATCAGGTCCAGATTTGTCTTAGGGATAAGTCTCTCTCTCTCTCTTTTAGTGATTGGTTAAGTTCCTGGTTTGAAGGAGGACTATGGCCAAATCTCCTTCTCGGGCATCTCATTTTTATCACCTCATTAACCTTAATATGTTGCTTTGTTCAATGTTTCTCTACTTGGTGCCGAGACTCCATTGCTACAATGACTTCACCATGACAGACGATCCTTGTCGCGTGAGAGGACGCCTCTTCACTGTCAGCGCTGGATTCGGCTGCCTCCGCCTTTCGTAACTCCCCTATACATTCCTCCACTGATCAATATTGACCCCAGTAGGTAGGGACAGCTCTACGCCCCTATTCAGCAGGAAGAAGTTACAGAAGATGAGACCTTCCACCTTCAACCACCTTAAAGATTTAAGAGTCAAAATTGTTCAGGGGGAAATGATAAAGAAGCAGGAGGCTGGCTGAGGATGGAGAAGGGGCTGATGCCTTGCACCCCCTCTTCACCCTTCTCCACCGCGAAAACTGGTTCAACAGATTGCCTTGGTTTACTACTTTGTTGTCATCTATAACGGGCCCTCTCATCATTCTGTTATTAATTCTAACTTTTGGTCCTTGTGTCTTAAACAGGTTAGTACAGTTCATTAAAGATCGCCTGTCTGTTGTTCAGACTATGGTACTGACAAAGCGATACCAACTCCTCAAACAAACAGAGCCGCGGACTAGCTCAATGCAAGGGCAGGACATGCAAGAACAAGACGAATGGATAGAAGATTCTATCCATGATAAAGAAAAAGGGGGGAATGAAAGACCCCTCCCCTAGAAGATAGATAGGATAACTAACCGCTTGTTTCCTTTTCTGTGAACCGCTGGCTTTTAGGCGTAAATTAGGTTATTAATTGCTTATTAATTGCTCTTTTGCCCTTCTGTAACTGCTTGGCTTATAGAAATAATAGAAGACGCCATGATGGCATTCCTACCTTCCCCCTTCTTGTTCCCCCTCCCTGCCTCTCTCCTCCCGCGCGCGGGCCCTCAGAACCAATCAGCTTGTCCCCCCTTCCCGCCTCTCTCTTCTTCGAGCGCGGGTCCCCAAAGCCAATCAGCAAACTCCACGTATGCCTTTTTCAAAAGTTCTAACTGTCAACCAATCAGTTGCGCCCCACCCAAAACTTGTTTGTACCTGTCTATAAACCCGGCACCACCCAAGCCGGGTGAGCTCAGCTAGCAGGAGCTGCTGACCACCCGCAGGCGCCTGCGTAACAATAAAGAACCTCTTGCTGATTGCATCCAATGGCAGTGTTGGATTCTTGGGTAAGGGGATCCGCGGGTCTTTCAGTACAATTAAAGACAATGGCTACAGCTGTTCACATTCGACAGTACCCCCTTCCCTGGAAGGCAAAGGAAGGGATCAGAAAACACATTAACTGCCTCCAAGGAGACAGGATCCTAGTTCCTTGCAAATCTCCATGGAACACACCTTTGCTGCCTGTCAAAAAGGCCGAGACTGGGGAGTACTGACCCATTCAGGACTTGCGGGAAGTTAATAAACCCATTTATTATCCACCCGATGGTGCCTAACCCCTATACCCTACTCTCCCTCCTGGGCCCCAAAAGAACTGTGTATACCATCTTAGATCTCAAGGATGCATTTTTCTGCAAATCTTTAGCAAGGGAATCTCAACCCCTTTTTGCTTTTGAGTGGTCCAACCCACAGGAAGGTTTCCAAGGCCAACTCACCTGGACAAGACTTCCCCAAAGGTTCAAGAATTCACCCACCATTTTCGATGAGGCCCTATATGAGGATTTGCTTGAGTACAGAACCTCCAACCTGGGAGTCACTCTGTGACAGTGTGTTGATGACTTGCTAGTAGCTGCTGAGGACTATGAGTCATGTTGTGGGGGGATGAGACCTCTCTTACAGACTCTGCAAGAAAAAGGGCTTCAGGTGTTAGCAAAGAAAGCACTGCTCTGTCAGAGCCACGCCACCTATCTAGGCTTTGATCTCCACAAGGGAGTGCTCTTCACTGTCTGAGGCCAGGAAACAGGTGATCACCTGATACCCCCGCCGCTCCACGTCCCAACAAGTGAAAGAGTTTCTTGGGACAGTGGGCTATTCTTGACCGGATACTGCAGTTTGTGGAGATTGCCTGACATCTCTAAGAGCTGGCAGAAGTGAGGCTCACTATGGTAGAGTGGACAGCTCAGGCAGAAGGAGCATTTCAGGAGTTACAAGCAGCCTTACTGAGTGCCCCAGCATAGGCCATCCCAGATGTTACCAAGCCCTTCCACTTGTATGTGGATGAAAAAGCAGGGGTGGCCAAAGGAGTTTTGACTCAGACTCTGGGGCCTTGGCAAAGGCCAGTAGCCTATCTTAGCAAGAAGCTAGATCCAGTAGCGGCTGAGTTCCCCACTTGCCTCTGCATAATTGCTGCCACAGCCCTCCTGGTCAAGGATGCAAGTAAATTGGCTTTGGGTCAAAATCTCATCTTGACCACCACCCACGCTATCTAGGGCCTTCTCCGGACTCCACCCAACTGATGGATGACAAACGCCTGAGTGACAAGATATCAGGCCCTCCTCCTCAAGGAACCAAGAGTGACCTTCCAGCCCCCGGTGGTGCTAAATCCAGCCACGCTGCTGCCAGAGGAGCTGGCTGACCACAAACACAACTGCAGGGAGGTCCTAACCCAAACCGCAGGAATAAGGCCGGATCTCAGAGACATTCCCCTCCCGGATGCCGAGATGACTCTGTTCACAGAGGGGAGTAGCTACATGGTTAATGGAAAGAGGTATGCCGGGACTGTGGTGGTTTTCTCTTGAGCAGGAACTCTGGACAGCAGCCCTGCCACACAGAACTTCGGCACAAAAGGCGGAACTGATTGCACTCACTAAGGCACTGCAGATGGCCAAAGGTAAAACCGCCAACATCTATACGGACAGCAGGTATGCCTTTGCTACTCTCCATATACATGGGGCTATTTATAAAGAAAGGGGCCTATTAATAGCAGAAGGAAAAGGAATTAAAAACAGAGGAGAAATATTGGCTTTCCTCCAGGCTATTTGGGACCCAAAAGAGGTGACCGTTAAGCATTGCCCGGGACAGCAAAAGGGGACTGATCTGATTTCAAAAGGAAACCAATTAGCAGATTAAGCTGCAAAGCAAGCAGCCCGAGAAATAGTACAAGAATTAGTTACACTCCTGGCTCCAGCCCTACCAGAAAAAACAAACTATTCAGAAGAAGAATTAAAGTATTTACAGAAATGGGTTAAATTGGACTATGAAGGGGACTGGGCTAAGACTAAACAGAAAAAACAATTCTTCCTCGAAGACTAGGTAAGAAGTTAGTAGACCAGATACATCAGGGTACTCAGTTGGGGATACGCAAACTCAAGGAGCTTATAGGCAAGCAGTTCGAGGTTTCTAAATTAGGGTGTATGGTTCAGGATGTAGTTGATAGATATGCTCAATGCCAGGAAGTTAATGTGGGAAGAACTAGAATGGAAAGAGGGAAAAGAGAAAGAGGTAAGGAACCAGGAATTTATTGGGAAATAGATTTTACAGAGGTGAAACCCGGAAAATATGGGCACAAGTATATGCTAGTTTTTGTAGTTTTTCAGGCTGGGTAGAGGCCTTTTCCACCAAACATGAGATGGCAGGAGTGGTAGCCAAAAAGCCACAAGAGGAAATAATTCCTAGGTTTGGGCTGCCCTCGTGTTCGGGTCAGACAATGGTCCTGCATTTGTGAGTTCAGTCTCACAGGCATTGGCCAAGGCCATGAGCACTAATTGGAAACTACATTGTGCCTACTGGCCCTAGAGTTCCAGGCAAGTAGAGAATGAACCAGACTCTTAAAGAGACCTTGACAAAACTAATTCTGGAGACTGGCGGTGAATGGGTGGATCTCCTTCCTTTTGTCCTCCTCAGGGCACAATGTACACCCTATTTAAACAAGATGACCCCATTTGAAATAATGTTTGGGAGACCCCTTCGCTATCAAGTGGGAAACTTGGAGCCCTGCTGGAAGGGACTGTTTACTGTTATCCTGACCACCCCCATGGCAGTAAAAGTAGAAGGCATTAGGGCCTGGGTTCACATGGGTCACATCAAGCGAGCCAAGAACAAGGACACCCCCCCAGAGATGGAAGCCACAGCCGATGGACCCTGCTGACCATGGACTAAAGCTTAGACTAAAAAACTGTGAGTTTATTGTTGCTCCTATTGTTACCTGTTTACGTAAAGTATAGGTGGTAAATTAGATGAGCGGAATTAGGAAAAATGGAAAAGGTTATACAAAGCATTGAATGTCTAACTCATCAGCCGACTGTGCAGCACTACTGTTACTTTTTGGCCCCTGTATTATAAATGCCCTAATGTCATTTGTACCAAAGAAAATTAGAGCGATAAAAATGTTAGTCTTACATGCTCAGTATAACCCCTTACAACAGGAAAACATAGAACTGGCTGAAGAGTCAAGGATTTGACAAATTCCAAAGAGAAGGGGGAAATGTAAGGGCCTGGTTAGCCAGAGCAACTTAGTTGCAAACCCTGGATATAGGGGCAGGCCAGGCCAGATGGAGACATCCAATCAGTGGGGCGCGCATATATTTACTGTGGTGAGTTGAAATCCCATTGGCCACCTCTGTGTGGGCCGGGCTCAACCACCTATATAAAGGTTAGTCTGTGAGGCTGGGGAGTAGTAGGAGTAGTAGGAGGAGTTAGAATAGCCATTAGTGAGAGCCGTTAAAGCCATTAGTTGGGAGAGCCATTAGGATAGCCATCACGATAGCCGCGGTGGTGATAGTTGTTGGGAACTGCGCCGCCCCTACCGCCGGGGAGCGGCCTCGCCACCACCGAGCCACGGCCCCACTGCCAGTGGCCTTGCCGGCAGCCTCCCTGGAGCGGTGTCATTCCGGGGAGTGGCCTCGTGGGCGTGTAGCCTCCTCAGCGAGCAGCCTCGTCCAGAGCAGCCTTCTTGGGAGCGGCCTTGTCGGGGTCATCATTGTCATCTCTTCATAAGAGACGGCCCCTACCAGTCGGTTTGATTTTCAATGCTTGGCGCGAAATAAAGCTTTGCTTGACTTTCACTTTGCATCAGTCTCATTCCTTTGATCACGGACCCTAACACTGAGTACTGATGTTAATGATGGAATTACTCTCTTGAAATCCCACATCTATGTGTGGGTAATATCACAAAGGGGAAGTCACTTTGCTTGGTAATGACTGAACACGGTTCTTTGCTCCTTTAGACATTCCTATTTTAGGTGTCCAGAGTCTTCTGAGCTCTAGACTCAAGTCCTTAAAATAGGAGAAAAGGCTTCTGACAGAAAAGGCAGCCCATGTATCAGGTTCTGCCAGGAGCTCAGAGCTGGGAACCGGGAGCTAGACTGAAGCCAGCATCTAAGCGATTGGCTCTGTTTTCTAATCCCATCGTGGAGGCCTGGAGAGGCAAGGCAAATGAGCCGGCCCCAGCCCTGGGCCAGCTGGGGCCAGGAGACGAGAAGGCAGGAGGCTGATGCCAGCTGCCCTTTGCTGTCCTTCAAGGCCCAGGGACCATACTCCAAGACAAGTCCTTGGCTCGTGGTCAAAGATTTTGTGCGCTCTGAGTGCGAAAGACAGTCTCGACGATACAGTTGGTAAGCCAGAGATTCCAGAACTTAGGGACATTCTGAAGGTGTGTGGAAACACTCAAGCAGCCCGTGTGTCATAGCCAGCCCATCCTGGACACTCCAGGATGTTTGTTCATCCTCTACACCAAACTCATCTCTCACCAGATTTGTCTTCGACCCCATGGTTCCTGGAGGAGTTCCTGGCAGCAGGGACCAGCATCTGCCAATTACTTTCAGAAGTGAGCTCAGAAGCCCAAAAGGAGATTTCCTCTTGAGAATTGTGCCTTCTTTGGGCATAATTAGGTTCTGTGTTTGGACCTGCAGTGCTGGATTTGGGACAGTCTGTTTCTTTGGATGACTATACCAGCTGGAGAGAAACCAAGTACCCTTCCTGACCCTAGGCAGCAAGATTGGGATATGAGATGTTCTGCACATCCCAGGAGTCCTTCTGGCACAAGAACATCAGAGAAAGAGAATTATTAGAATTAATGTTTAAGATTCCGACATCCAGACAGGATCTCACACTCAGAATGTTCTGGCCCACCATGAAAGTAGACAGCGGAGGAGAAGTGCATCAGAGAGTGATTTATCTCCCTCCCCAAGAAGCCTGCAAAGCATCACAATGCTTATCTCTTCTAGGTGGATCTGGGGCACTAAGACTTCCAGATTCCAAGATGGCCCCATGCCTCTGGCCCAGGAGAAAGAACTGTGCCAGAGGCCCTAGGGTTTGAGCATTGACTATCCTGTTAAACCTTAGCAGCTGTATGCTCCCCGAGGGTTATTTCTCTTTTTACAAAGGGAAAGAATTAAAGACTCCCCTTTCAGCCAAAAACCATGGAGCCAGAGACTCTGCCCTGGCTACTTGTGCCCTTGAGGCAATCCCCCTCTCCTATCAGAAGCTGCCTGGCAAGGGGTCAGGAATAGATGCCACAGACCAGGATTACCAGGATCTAGATGTAGATGCGAAGGCCAGGAAGGGCAGTCCAACAGGGCAGGAAGCATCTGGATGGTTCCTGCCTCCCCCAAGGGGCTTCAAGGGAGGGAGGGGGGTCATCCTGTCTGGTCTCAGATAGCAGAGCTCTGGTCATGAGCTCCAAGAACCTGATGCAGAGCTGTCAGCCACAGCAGCACCGAGAAGAACAAGAAACAGGCCTGGGGGGAAGAAGTGGAAGCCCATCTCAGGAGTGGGGTACAGATTCAGGGCTTAAACAGATCAGTAGGAGGAGGTCAGTAATGGGACCAAGGAATAAAGTCAGCCTGAGAACAGAAAGAGCTACTTGATGCTGGGTGCTGGGTTGGGGAACTCTTAGCATAAGATCAAGATGGTAACTTAGTAGCCAAACACAGTACCAATGGTGAAAGCAGGGCTTCATTCTTCTAGCATTCAGCAGCCTTGCCATGCTCTGGAGATACAGGTAAATGAGACCATTCCCTGCCTACCAAGGAACTCACATCACAGCAAGGTCGGGAAAGACATCTCCGTGAACTGGTTGTCTTAACAGAGTTACTGGAGTATGGGGCACACCACAGAGTATGAGCATTAGAACAGAGATAAGTGGGGAGGAGGGTTGGCTCTCAAGGGGAGCCAGGACCAAGTTAGGGGGTGACACTACAGTAGGTCTCAGCCTGTGGCTACCTGCCCACCCCTCGGTTGGCAGAGCCACCAAGACTAGGCAATGTGAGCGGCCCTTCCCCAAAAGAAACCTGGGGTTCCAGAGCCCAGAGGAGGGGACGGACTCTTGGGTGGCCAAAAATGAATTGAGAGCATGCCTTCAGTGTTTAGGCTGGGGAGTGACATAAACACATGTACAGTTTAGAGCAGGGGGTCACCAAACATTGTCTCCAGAGGGCCAGAGAGTAAATATTTTCAGCCTTGTGGGCCATACATATGGTTTCTGCTGCATCTCTTCAACTCGGCAGCTGTAGCACGAAAGCAGACAGACAGTATATATATATGAATGGGCGAGGCTGCCCTCCAGTAGAACTGTATTTATAAACAGAGTCGGTGAGCCAGCCTGGGTGCTCTCGGCCAAGGACACCCCGAGTGTAGGGTAGCAGAGAGGTCCAGGAGGGGAGTCAAAGAAAGCAAAGAGTACACACATGAAACCGTTGTCTCCATGAAAATGTGCCCTGCGGGGTTTCTAGCTGAGTGCAGCCTATCGGAGAAAATCCCCAATCTCTCTCTCTCCCCTTGGGATAAAACTACCCCAAGGTAAATAGTCCCTTTATAAACTTCATTTTCGTGAACAATAAATTCGGCTTCCCCTTGCATTTAACTTGTTTCTTAATTGTTGGTTTCCGTAGGGAGCTCTATTTATTTTCTAGGGGGTTCTATTTGTTTTCTATCTTTCAGAGGCTTTTTATTCTGGCAAAGGCAGCAGCAATCGTCCCCAGCGGGAAGCCAGCAGTGAACTGACTTTCTCCCCCTCCCCCCATTATTATACTGGAACCATGGGTTTCCCAGTGTGGGACACCTGTATTTGAGTCCATTTTTAAAAATACTAACACGACCACCTCCTTGCTTTGTGAGCTGCTGTCTTGCACACTGCTGGCAACCCTGAGAATCTTCCTCCGTACTGCATCTTAGTCATTCCACAGCTCAGCCAAAGAGAAGGCACTGGGGACTCGGAGGCCGCGTGTACAATCGTGGCAAGGCAAAAACCTAGCCCCTCTTTTGTAATCACCTCTTCGGGATGAGGCAATATGCTGTGAATTAGTGTGTTCCAGGCCTGGAGTGGTAACATATGGTGTATCTCTGCTCATTCTACATTAAATCCTGACATTTTGCAGCTGTCAAGATAAAGCTGTTTATATGAGTAACATTGTAGTTTGTTTATAGGGAAATAATGTGTAGCAAGTTATGATTAATCAAGGTGTCTAAAATCTGCTGGAGGCTTCTAAATAGATTTGTTTTCACTGCCGGGCTTTCTGGCTCTTAAATCAGGGGTTTAGTAGCCCCCCCCCCAACCTCTCTGCACCTCACACCCTTCTTGGTCCTGTCCCCTGCGGTCCTGTCCCCTATGAGGCCAGGCCACGGTTGCAGAAGCAGAAGAGTGAGGACATTGCCCGGAATGAGGAGACACAACATAGTCACCTTCATTTCCAAACTCCAGGAAGCCCATTAAAGAGCTGACATCACTTCATTCCTGTATTTCTGTGTTGAGAACCCAAGTCTCGGAGTGGACAGTCACCTGAAGAACTGTCAGCAGGTGACCGTGTCTGCAGGGAAACACAGCGCATTTACCTTCAGTTTTCCTGGGTCCCAGGGGTCCTGGGGCCTGCAGACATGGCAAATTCGAGGAGTCTCACCTTCTAGAGGTTATGTGAACTCCTTACATCTGTGGTTCCAGTTCCAATGTCCTCTTTGGAGGATAACTGGTTAAAACCCGAGGCTCCTGAAAGTGGGAAAGACTCAGATGCGTCACCTTGCTGAGCTGTTGTTCCAATGCAAGAATCCTTCAATGAGGCTGACAGCCTGTGTCAGGCCACCGTCTGATTTGTATGACTGCGGGGAGGGTCAGATGCCAGGGGGTGGGGGGGGACTGCCTTCGGGTCCCAGGCTCCAGCCGCCCTGGTTTGGCCCTCTGCAATAACTAGGGGCTGGCTAATGGCTTTCCCGAATGACAAACCCTCAGATCTTCTCTACCGCTACCTCCTCTGCAGGCCAAACTTCACAGCCCCCCAGCGCTGCATACAGTGCCTAGCTCCCCTCCACCCTGGCCACACACCCCCAACACCAGCTGGCTGGTCTTTATGCACCCAGAAATGTGGGCTCCAGAATGGACCCACCTCAGTGTCTGGGATGACTGGAAGCCCCAACTGAGCTCTCTTGCTCCATTCCCAAGGCTCCCCATGGGAGTGTGGTCTGAGGGCAGCAGGAGCAAGATAGTCTCAGAACAGTGACCATCATCACTATTGGCACTGTTTCTAGAAGCTTCTTAACATTTCCGAAGGACCTTCCCTTTGTTCAGGTACAAATATTTCCCCCCAAATACCATCTTTATGTTAGAGGACCTCTTAGGTGTATACTTATGCTGTGCTTTTGAGCCAAATGTGCAGCTATTCCTCCAAAGTCAGTGCGCGCACAGATGCGTGGTCATGCGCACACACGCGCACAGCCTCCATGCTGAGCGGCAAGCCATCCCTGCCCCACTGCTGGCCAGGTGGAGAGATGGGCAGTCAGCCCCCACCAGAGGGGCACACAGAAACCCAGGACACTGTGGCAATGGCTTCATCCACAGACCAGAAGCTGCACAAGCACGGATACATAATCCTAGCAACACTTGGGGTGCAGCGCCGAGGGCCAGCTGCCTTTTTGGCCATGGAGGCAGAACCAGCAGTAGCTGCAAGAAGAGGAAACAAGTGACAGTGGTATCACAGCCCTGCTGCACCCTTCACCTTCCTGGGCATGCAAAAGGCAGCTGGCAGGAAGGCAGGCAGGAGGAGAGGCAAGGAATTTGCTGCTTGTGAGAGCAGGGCGATGCCATGGCTGCAGAGGGGACCTTGAGTCACCCCCAACTCATTTTCAGCAGAAAACTTTCCTTCCTCCAAATCACTTGTAGCTCCAATGTACTTCTAGAAGTGTCCACTGGGAATGCTTACAGACAAGAGCAGACAGCTCAGGCTGGGGTCTTAGGAGATGCCCCAGTTCAGAACAGAGGGGAGGAAATGAAGCCACTGGTGGAGTCTGAATAGGACTGGGCCAAGGGGCAGAAGGAGAACAATTTCAAGGCGTACTCAGTCCAGAGATGTGGGTTCGCTGACCTGGCCAGGGTCCCGCAGTTGACCTTGCATTGGGAAATACTGAGTTTAGCATCACCGAACTTCCCTCCCAGGGTTAGAAGAGTCCCCTCACCGGTTCAGAGGTTACTTCTTCTCCTGAACTGGAGATCTCAGAGATCCCCTCCAGTATCGCCATGCGGCAGAGAGAGAAGCACCGAGGTGCCTGCTGCATGGGTGACAGAACACAGGAAGGACCAAGGAAAGGGCAGAGGACGCAGAGCCAGGGATGAAGGCTGCGGATCACCGCAGAAGGTGGTGCCTTCGGAAAACCACCGGAACAAAGAACTGAATCCAATCAGGAACCTGGCACTCTCCCACTACCAACCCCCATCACCCCCTCCGCCCCCCTGTTCCTGTAGAGACAGCAGAGGGAGCCTCTTGCCGGAAATGAATATTGCACGGGACAGTTAATCAAAGCTGAACCGCCCCTGCCCCTGTGAGTGAGCAGTGCTCGGAGAGAGTGGGCAGCTGGGCAGATGGAGAGGAGGCAACCCCTCCCCCAGCACAGTCCACCTGCAAGGGGGGGGGGTGCTGTGGGGGACACTGCAGGGGAAGCACAAAGCCAATTTCTTCCCATAAAAAATGATATGAGGTGAAAAACCGTTTACCGCACATTAGGATCCACAGTTGGGCCATTTGTATGTTTTACTGGGATGGTTATGTCACTAAACGAAGCCTGAAAAATCCATCATGGGCAGGGAGCCTGATGGTGGCACAGGCAGGGGAGGAGAGTGGGGGGATGGGGTGGCTGGGGGGGAAGAGGAGGAATGGGAAGGAAGAGATTTTGGTGTTTCGGGGGACTCACGTCCAAGCCGTGTCCAGGTCCCCCGGGTTCACATCAAAGGGCCTGGTGGATCCCCCATCAGCTCCACAGTTACTGTTCTTCCTAAACAGGAAACTCAGAGGTTCTCTCTACCCTAGTCCCTCCTGGCTAGTTCTGGGGATGCACTGATCTACCACTTGCGACTCAACGGGAGACTTGAAGATAAATGCCTTTGTGCTAGGCGGGCAAATCCCCATCACCCATCAGGACCCTCCCTCTCCATCCTTTGAGCCATGACCAAACCCTGCCTGTGGCTGGAGAAAGAAGTGACTAAGAAGATCCTGAAAGTGGGGGGGCAGGGATCGAAGGAGTGGAAAAGGGCAGGAGCAAAGTGCAGGAATGCCATCTGAGTAGCTGCATTTATAAGACGATCTGTCAATGAGTCACAGGGCCAGCCACCTAAGATGCCAGCTCCAACTTTAACTGTCCACTTGTACTTCTCCCCTTGCCTCTGACCAATATCTAGCTTTAGCAAACTGACCAGGAATTGGGGACCTTCCTGGCCTCCTCAACGTACCACCACCCTCTACTATGCATGACCCTTAGATTCCAGAGCCAGATGGGCCAAGAGAATGTCTGACTGCAGTCCTTCCTTATCCAGGGGAGAAACCAAGGCTGGTACTAGAGCCCTGTCCTCCTAATTCCCAGCCCGGCCTCCCACACCTCGCTGCTGCCCCAGGGCCAATTTTGCAAGTGCAAGGGAGCCCCAGATCGCTAAGAGCCATCTTCCCTGATCACCCAAGGTGCAGCCCACTCCAAGGGAGTCACAAGCAGCCAGGGCACTTGCTAGAAAGCAAACCATTCTCATCCCAGCCTCCTGCACCACCATCTCACTTTCCCCTCCCATAATACGTAATCCCCCCGCGGCACACCGAACTGAGAAATAAGGATGCTAACTGGACAAGCAGTCCCCAGGGCCTGCAGGAAAAGGGCAGAGAGGGCACTGGACACTGGGCGGGAAGGTGGGCTGCCAAGACAGCTGCCTGGACCCAGAACCACAAACAGTCGTGAGGAGGATGCAGGACAAGGTAGAGCAAACAGTCACCGAAGGCCCTTGACCACCACTGGAAACAGTGTGCAGTGCCAAGTGGACTGGCACGAGGCTGGGTTTTGCTACAAGTTCATCTAGGGACAAATCAGACACCGAGTTTTCACAGAATTGACTCGGCTGGCCGATTCATCCTTCCAGGTGAAGGCAATAGAGGCCAGATGAAAAAAGCCCCATGCGTCAGACAGGTAGCAAAGATGTTGTGTGTCGCACCCTGACACCTGTGATTTCCTGCGCAGTGAGAGCGAGTCAGGAATCTCCCCAGGACCTGAGCCCAAGAGTAGATGGTCCACAGCAAAGGAGCGGCCTCCCTGTGCCTGGGAGGCAGGCCGGGATCGCGGCAGTCATGCCAACTCTGGCACCAGGAGGCCTGGGTTCGGATCCCTCTTCTGCCACTTCCCAGATGTATAACCTTGAGCGATTTCATTAACTTCTCTCTGACTCTCTTCTTCCGTCTGTAACATGGGAGAATAAGAGCACCCGCCCTGCACGCCTGTCTAAGGACGTCATCGATTCCTGCGTGCAAGCGTTTCCGACAGTGGCGGGCACGGGAAGTGCTGTAGGAGTGCTAGAGGAGTGAAATGAGGGGTCGGGGAAGGCGCCACTCCGCCCGCACCCACAGTGACGGACACAGTTGTCCTCTTTCCTGTCAGCATCTGGCCTGCCTTGCCTGTGACACAAGTTCCTAAGACCGACCTCTTATTTTCTTATTCAATTTCAAGATAAAATTAGGGCTGTGTCCCTTAGGGGAAAAATGTGCCCCCCCCCAACAAGAAATTCCCTAGAGGAAGCCTGTTAAAATCACATATTTAAAGGGACATCAATATTTTTCTGACAGAGTATTAGTCACAATAAATAAATTGCCAAATCGGGCTGCAAACTAGCAGGACTGCTCGATATGTGAGTGACAGTTCACATCTCATGGGAAATAGCAGTGACAGATGAACTTGTCACCAAAGACACGGCCTCAATTGCTCAGTATGTGAGGGACTCCTTCCAGGAGATCGCGGTAGGCCAGGGCCAATGACAGCCAGGGCAGGGGACAGCCAAGCTGGAAAGGTGAGCTGTACACTGCAGGACAGCCTATGGCCTAGGGTCCTGTGGCCAGGAGTCCAGGGATGGGAGCTGTGGGGACGGATGGAGGCTGTCTACGTCTGGTATCAATGAGCCAGAAGTTGATCTGAGTGCGGAGGCAGGCAGGACACAATTTACCTCTTGTGGGGACTGACGGTGTTTGCACATCAGGTGGACATTCAGACCATGTAGTGGAAGTGATGTGGGAGAATCCCAGAAACGAGAGCGAAGCCCAGGGAAGACAACTAGCCAACAGGGTCAGTAGGCGGGGGCACGGAGATAGAGCCCAAACTCTGCCCTAGGGACAGGTTAAGGGAGGAAAAGGAATAGGGAGGGAGACTAGGCACAAGATACCCAGATGGGAGACCAGTGGGGACTGGATAAGGAAGCCACCATTTTCAGGGGTCTCCATCCAGCCCAAGGGACATGGCAGGAATGGGAGGGGAGGGAAGGGGGCAGGATCGGTGCAGCAGGGGGATTCCAAACCCTTCCAGGCAGCAGAGAAAGGTCAGAATGAACAGGGCTGGGATGGCTGGGGACAGAGAAAGACTGTTAGCTACAGTGGTAGAACCCTTGAGTCTTGGAGCATCTGCCAGATTTTCAGAGTGGGCTAATAGAGAGCCATGGTCATAGCTTCAAGCCTATCTTTAGCTTTAAAAGGATGCTCCAGAAGCATCTGTGGTTTAGAAATGAGGAAGTCAACCCGGAGATGCAGAAATCCAGCCAAAGCCAGACATGCCTGACACAGCAGGAAGAAAACAGGTAGAGGTGCACAGATACTAGAACTCGATGGGAAGACAGCAACTAAGCAGGTGTGCACCACCCAACTTGGACAGACAGCCCAGGGCACCTGCAAAGGGCCGGTTATATCATATCAACTTAGCAAGAGGGCACAACTACTCAGCTGACCCCTTGGTCCATAAATCTTGCCTATACAAATTGTTTAAAAATGTGCTGTGGACACAAAACTGGTTTACGGACTTTTGGGTGGAAGAGAGACCGGGAACATTGATTACAGAGTGCAGCAGGCTGTCACTTGGTTGTTATGTATTTCTTTGGTGTTCTCATTTTTCACAATAATCATACCTTCCTTTCATTATAAAAGGACATATTAAAACAGAATGTGTTATGGGAAGACGCACAGTACCTTTTGAAATAACTTCTGGAAAGCTTGTGTAAGAGTAGGTTGATGAGGTTTTCTGGTGGCCTCGCACCCCTGCAGGAGCTGTGGGACCAGAAGGCAGAGAATTCTTAATAGGAAGTTGCAGTGGGCCTGCACGCTCCCTGCCCCTGGCCCCCTGCCTTACACCAAGAATTAGGTATTTGCACCCTTGCTGGAAAGTAACCTTTTGCCCATTCTGCCCCTAGAACCAGCCTCTCCCCCTCAGAAAGGGGAAAAAACTATGACGTATGATAGGACTGGCAGGCTTCAGGCCCAGGCAGCTGCTCTCCTACGCCCAGGAGAACTCATGTATTAAAAATCACATGTACCTTGGCCTCTCTCTGTCTGACTCCTGTAGTATCTTTACTCTCCCCCACCCAACACCCCCTAGAGCAGCTCCCCATCTAGAGTTGGGGGAAATACTTGGGTCTTTTAGGGTCCAATGTTTTTTCCCTAATCCTGCTTTACTAGCAATGAGACTGTTTATTTGTTTGTTTTTTAATTTTTATCTGACTTCTGGTCTATTTCTGAAAGGATTCAGAACCCATGGAGGGATGTGATTAAATGCCATATTTCTCATCCTTCAAAAACAAAAACAAAAACACCATTAAAACAGATTGGCAAAGAAAGCTTCTGATTGGAGGAAAAGTGTCAGAAGGATTTATCACAAGTAACAACATCAACGGGAGAACAACTTCTGCGATAAAATAAGTCATATATATCTGGTCTTCATACACTGTTTTTGGCATCCAGCTCCTAAAACTCTTGGAATTTCCTAAGTGAGGAGAGAGAGCAAGGTGTCTTTTGTTATGTTAATGAGGCGCCTTTTGGAAAGCCTCTAGATAACCAAAGGATGGGAGCCCGTTGCCAGGGGAACCAATCCTGTGATCAGAGAGATGGAACTTTCAGTACTACCGACTCCCAACCCCCACCCCCCACCCCGCTCCTCCAAGGAGGATGAGGGGCTGAAGTCTCAAGTTCCATGATTTAATCGGTAATGCCTAAGTAATGAGGCCTCCGTAAAAAAACAAAAACAAAAACAAAAGGAGGGGTCTGGAGAGTTTCTGGGCTGGTGAGCACGTGGGGATTCAGGAAGAACAATTTACCTGGGAAGAACACAAAAGCTCTGAGCCCCACCCCCCGTACCTTGTCCCATGCTGTCCCTGAGTTACATCCTTTCATAATACTCCAGTAATATCATAAATAAAAAGCTGTGAGTTCTGGGAGCTTGTTCTCTCAAATCCAAAAAAGGAATCTTGGAAACCTCTGGTGTATAAGCAGTGGGTCAGAAACACAGGTGACCACCTGCCCCTTCAGTGGCCTTCTCAGCCTTGTGGGACTGAGCCCTTACTCTGTGGGATCAGATGCCATCTCCAGGCAGCATCAAAACTGAATTGAGCTGGGGGACACCCAACCGAGGTCCAAGAATTGCGTGGTGTGAGGAAAAACCCGCACGGATCAGAATCCGTGATCAGAACCATTACTAACATTTATTTATTGAGTGTTTACCAGAGGCCAGGCCCTGGGCTAAGTACTTTATGTGTTGTTTCTAATTCTTAACACAACTTGCCAGAAGAGGACCGTGAGACTGAGCAGTGCCCAGGTGGGATTTGTTCCAGCAGAGCTGACATTCCAGGTCACCTTCTTAAACACCACCCAGTATGGTGGCTGATTTCACCCTTTCCTTGTGAGAGGGCAGTAGGTCTGCCTCCCAGGCTGGTGGGACGGACAGCCAGTGCAGGTGGGGGTCATGACAGGGCAATGCTCAGGTCAGCAGCAGAAGATAGAGAGGGACAAGGCCAGGCCAAATAAAGACCAAGACATGTGTCCAGATGGCCACATGACGGGAGGTGACGATCGGGCCAGTCTGGGAAGCAGGGCAGGCCTGGGCCACAATCCCCCAGAGAACTGCACAGATGCGGTCCCTCGGGAGGGAGGTCTACAGGAATCCCTCAGGTATCCCTCGGCCTTGAACCTTAGAGTCATCCTCTTGGCCTCCCTTGGCCCAAGGGGCAGTAAAATCACGGACATTCAAACTGCAAGGAACCTAAGGAAGTCATTCAACTCTCTGGTTCTAGGGATGAGCAAATGGGCCTAGAAAGGTGAACAAACTGCCAACAGCCACACCACCAAGTGGGGAGAGAAACCCAAGAGTTCTGAGTCCCCTTCCCAGTGCTCCTTCCACAGAACCACCTTAAGGCTTCCCATTCTGCCACAGAAATGTGGAAAAATTTAGGAAACATCAACTTTGGGGTGGGCACTGGGATAAACCTGAACTTGTGAAAAGCCCAGCATGGACTTCCAATCTCAACTACAGACTTCCAGTGAGATTCATGAGATCGTAGCCATGTTGTGGGACACCCCACGCGTGTGCTCAGCTCTTTGGACTGGTAAACACAGCTCTTAAACCCCGTAGGTTGTAAACAGAGGACTGCAAATGTGACAAATACAGGATTGGTTTTCTACATCAAGAACTGCTCCTAATTTATACACTCCGTAATGGTCAACATTCTGTATCTCCAGAAACATCTATTCTAGCAGCTCAAGATAGGATCTTACCTCCCTCTCCCCGCCACCGGTCCCAAACACACAGCCCTTGGACTGCAAGAGTTCAATCGTCTTTCCAAGGTCACAGAGCAAGCCAAGGGCAGGACGGATAGAGAATGTCACATCCCGACTTCCCCAGTCTCTAGTCCTGGACTCCTCTCACGTGACCTCGCCTTGCACTGACTTCTGTCGTTAGAGGAGAAAAGGTCATTCGTAAGTCACGAAGGGTGGCTTCATGAGTTACTGGGATAAGGCACACGCAGGGGCCTCACCCTTGCGGAGGCCCAGTGCAGACAAATGGGGAGGCGAGGACAGAGTTTCAGGAAGTTAAGAGTGTCTGCAGGCCAGCCAGTACTGATTTAACAAAGGGTCTATTTGCAGTGACAGAAGAAGACCCCAAACTCTGCCCCTCCCATCATGCAAGCCTCCCTGCTGTTCTTTTAATAGAAGCATTTTCCCCGCCTTCCTCCCTTCCCTCCAAAAAGCCTCACAAATATGTTGTGTGAAATATCAGAACTAATTAGACCAAATGGTGTTCATATCTGTCACTGGTTTTTCAGGGGGAGAGCAGGCTGTGTCGTGGAGGCAAATTTTGTTAACTAATTAAGGACGATTTTTTAGGGGAGAGTGTCATGTTCCTGTGGGAAAGAGGGGTGGGACTATTGGAGAGGGCTTTTGGATGGGCCAAGGATGGAGATAAAGGACACAGTGACAGCCGGGGGACCTGGAAGGTGGTGTGGGAGAGACGGATGGATGGGACTGAGTTAGCCCGGGGGGCAGCCTGTTCCAGAGTTGTTCTTACAGTCAAAAGAGGGTGACACTGTTTGCACACAAGTGAAAGCATATTTACCACAGCAGTGAAAAAAAATCCACAGGAAAGAGGAGGTAGTTTGTCCCAAGTTGGTACTTAGCAGTTGTTGCCACGGCTGCTCTTCCACAACCAAGAGCAGGAACCACATCCTAGTTTGTTTATAGTCTCCTGCTCTCAGCACAAGTGAGGTGGCGTTGGTAGTCGTCTCCAAATTTGGGGACTGGAACACAGTAGTGTAAGAAGAGAACGCATTTATGTGAGCCTAGTTTGTGCTGGAGACAAACTAAGATCCTTTGCTATTTTTTTCTCATTGAGGAATATCTAACTAGAAGGAAAAGAAAAGAGAACAGGAGGACGTCGAATCCGAAGACGAGAAGACAAGAGGCACTTTGAGCTGCCTTCGTACATTCAAAATACTACCATGTGAAAAAGGGAATGAATTCATTCCAGGAGCTAAAACTAGGACTCAGGGGTAGAAGATATCAGAGAAGGACTTTGATCCAAAATAAGGAGGAACTTTTTCACAATTAGAACTCTTCCAGAAATGAAGCAGTGGGAAGCGCGCTGGAGGCGGTGCGCACGCTCCTGGGTGGTCGAGCCAAGCTGCCCACGGTCAGAGCCACTTGGGAGAGATTCCTGCAAGAAGACTTGGACTCTGCAGCTCCTGAAACATGGGCTCCCGTGAGCCTGCAGATGTGTGGCCAGAACACGCTGTATTACAGTCGTGGGTCAGCAGGATGATGTTCCCTAGGAAGGCACGGGGCTAAGGCCCAGCAAAAGTCTCTGACACCCTCTTCACAGGCAAGTCTTTAAAAATGCAAGGAGCGTAGGAGCACCTGGGTGACACAGCCGGTGAAGCATCTGCCTCTTCACTCCAGCTCAGGCCATGATCTTCAGGTTGTGAGATCGAGCCCCATGTCCACACACCGTGTGGAGCCTGCTTAAGATGCTCTCCCTCTGTCCCTCCTCTTTCTCTCTCTCTCTCCCTCTCAAAGAAAAAAAAATTTTACTTAAAAAAAAAATGCGGAGGATAAACAGGAATCCTTCAGGAAATATCAGGGTGTGGTGTGGCCCAGGCACAAGGCGGGTACAGGTGCCTGGGGACCCCACTTGAAGAGCTCTTCCACAGTCTCATTCCCCACAGCACCCAGACTTACAAGGCCGGGCAGCCCACGACCAGAGAGACACATTTTGTTCAGCTGGTGCTCAGCCCCGCAGTGGTGCCGACAGCACCCTTACCCATCCCTCGGCCTCTGCCCAGCCTGCAGCCTCCGGCCCCAGAGTGGCGCCCCGGAGTGGCTTCTGATGAGGTCTGCACAGCAGCACGGAGGACTGAAGGTGCTCAGGAAGCAGATGGTGGGGGTGGGGGAGGGGGACCCGGAGCACAACAGGTGGACCCCTCCCTAGACTGGATTCGGATGCTGCCTCTGCCCCTCCCCGGTGACATGGGCACGGCTCTTGACCTTTCTGGCTTCTGCTTGCTCTTAAAAGGGGGTGATATCATGACTTAGTTCACAAGCTTGTGAGGATTCTGAATCAGCACAGCGGACAAACGCGAACACAGGAGACGCACAGCGCCATGGGAGCAGCCGGGCGTGGGAGGGCACTCGGCACTCTGCCCTCCAAAATGACACCACTGCCCTCGGAGGGGAGCAAACAGAGAGGCCACAGCGGTCTTGGGTCACAGGAAGGCCTCCATCAAGGGATAAGACAGCGGCATAAAGCAGTAAGCCAAGAGTGGGGATGGTTTCCAGCAAAGCAAATTTCAAAGGAAAACAAAACCAATCAGGGAGTGATAGCAGAAAGAGCAGAGCAAAATGTTCCCTGGGGATCGGGGGACTGTCTGCATACTGTGTCTGGAACTGCTGTCCTTGCTCCAGAGGCCATGGGGGCTGTGCTGCCGGGGGCTGCCAGAGAGCCCTCCTCCAGCAGCCGGGCCTCTCCCCGACCCCGTGCAGTCATCCCCGGGCCTCCCCGCCAGCCTAAGGACTTCTGAGCATCTCCAAGACAGACGTCGCAGCTCATGGAACGGATGAGGGAACTGAGCCGGGCAGCCTGGGCTTGCTTAGAGTCCCAGCCTGAGTGTGTGTTGGGCTTGGGACCAGCACTCCCCCTACAGCCCCCCACCCCTGCTGTCAGCAGGTCCCTCAGCCATGGCTCCTCTCTGCCTGCCTGTCTGCTCCACAGGCATCCCCTTTGCTGGTCCACGAACACTGCCTGCCCCTGCTCTTTGGCTCGGCTTACTTTAATATACACATAGATTACAGCTACATTAAAGAAGCCTGAAAATACCAAAGCAGAACTAAAGCAATTATTATAATGCAGCCTTAACAGCAGCTGTAATGAGACAGAATTAAAAATGTGCCAGCATAATCACAATTCACTGTTCCCAACGACCTTCCAGAGCTGCTTTCATTTGGAAAGTAACATCCAGTCCTGAACTGTCAGATGGAAAGGAAAAATTCAATTGTGCCTCCCAGCGTGGCCGGGCCCCTGGCTACCAGGAGATCTGGCTCTTCCACATGAAGACATCTGATCCCTGGCTGAAGCTGCGCGGTATTATCCATCGGCTCAGTGGAGGGCAGAGGGAAGGGACACAGGGGCTGGGTGTTCCTTCCATGGCACGCAGGCTGGCTCGGGCCTCTCCCCGCCATTTGTCGCCAGGCCCGCCCGTTCCTCACTGGAGCAAATTCAAGTCTGAGCAGCCTCGTGCCTGCTCAGTGCGGAAGCTCCTGCTGCAGACAATGACAGCCACATTACTCCAGTGAATCCCGCAATAACCCTGAGAGGCAGGTTCCATCGCTTCCCCCGTGTGACGACCAAGGAAGCAGAGACGTGGAGAAGTGGCCGCTCAAAACCACATCCCATGGGGGCCAGAGCCACCGCTCAAATCCTTGTCTTCGGATCCCAGAGCACAAATCCTCACCCCGACTTTAGGAAGCGGATATCCTAACAGAGGAGCAAAGAAGAAGCCTGCTTGGATCGGCCCTGAGTTACCTATTCTGATGGGAGAGACGGGCCCGGCGCGGGGCGAGGTGGGGGGGAATGGTGGGTGGTTAGGGTGAAGCATGGGAAGAGACACCTAGCCGGAGAGGCTTCCTCAAGGAGCCATATCTGACAGAAGCGTCGCGGGCATCCACGGAACAGCAGCATTTCCTCATTCGTCTTCCCCGGGTTCCGTGCGGGAGGGCAGAACTAGGAAGGCGGGGAGCCAGAAGCTAGAGCCGCCGGTGGGGAAAGATGCAGAGACGGTACGGGCTTCTCTCCTCCAGGATGTTCAGGAGAAAACACGCCAGCTCAGGGACTCTGCCAAGCCTGCCTGCAGCCGAATTCAGCTTTCTGGAGCCTTCCGCAAAGCCAAACCTGACCTTATCCTTCAGAGCATGCTAGTTTACTCAAGAGTCGGACATGGGGACATTCAGACTGAGATGGGGAGGTTACCTGGCTCTTCACTGGTGCTTGGTTTTCACAGAACTGCCTTCCCCGCCTTCTATAATGGTGAGATGGGTGCCATCTTGTCTCACTGGACCAGGAGCAGGCACGGCAGGGGGAAGGAGGGTGAGGTGCCGTCCCTTAGCTTCCTCCTGATGCGGCGGCTCAGGGGGGCAGCCAGCCTTCCTTCTTTCCCCCAGGACCAGGCAGCCGGAGCCCTACAGCTCTGATGCAGGGGAAGGGGCCCTGAGGACTCTGGTTCTGGAAGCCGGACTTCTGACACATTTCACAGATGTTGAGAGCTCAGGAGGACTCTCTCTAGCCGGCCTGGGCTTCTGGGGAGGGTCTTGAGCTCCAGGCTGCAAGCTTTCCACGGGCCCCCTCCCCACTCCACTTTAATTAAGGTTAGGAGCTACAATTTCCCCACCTGTGGCAAGCAGTGGAAATGAAGCACTTCATGGCTTGACAACCATCACGTGTGGGCTTAGAGGCACCTCCAGGAGCCCAGATCCAAAAGGTCATTATAAAAGTGAGCTATCTGGGGCACCTGGGTGGCTCAGTGGGTTAAGCCACTGCCTTCGGCTCAGGTCATGATCTCGAGGTCCCGGGATCGAGTCCCGCATCGGGCTCTCTGCTCAGCAGGGAGCCTGCTTCCTCCTCTCTCTCTCTCTGCCTCTCTGCCTACTTGTGATCTCTGTCTGTCAAATAAATAAATAAAACCTTTAAAAAAAAAAAGTGAGCTATCTGCCATACCAAGGTTGCGGGCAGCTCACCCTGCGTTCCACATGAGGGGGCTTCCGAATCCAGCCACACATGCTGGCCTCACTACATGTCTTTGCTATGAAAACCATCAAGAGAAGCCACCACCTCCAGCTCTCCCTTAGGGGCCAGCAGTCCCTCTGTGGAAGTCCTCCCTTCCCCATCCACACTTTATGACCGAGCAATGTGTGGGTAGTAATTTTTTACTCAAACCACGTAGGAACATGTGCGTCGTTACTACTAGTGCAGAACTACCTGGGAGGGAAGATGTGGGGAATGTGGGAGCGTGGTACCCCCAGTCCTGGGGGCTGGAGGGGGCTCCTTCTTCCCTGGCCTCCCGAGTAAGAGGTCCCGGGGACCATAGCCATGGCTGTGGGTCCCCACCCCAACTTCTAGCCCAAGCTGAGCTTTTTCAGAAGCCTGGGACCTTGGGAACACAAACACAGATGGATAAGGGAATGAGGGGGTCGGGAGAGAAGATGGAGACATTGCTGAGTTTTTGCTGAACAAATTGCTGAATTGGTTTTTTTGGTCTATAGTTTCCACCGTGGAAAATGGAGCTCACCTTCTAGAGATGAGAGGGTCCTAACTGCGGCGGTGAGTGGAGGCGTCTGGGGAGAGCACCATGAGTTCCACCCAGCATGGCCAACTGTGGCAAGTCCAAGCCATGAGATCAGCGGAACACACGACCTGCTGTGACTCACCTTGCTCCATGGAAATCGTATGAAAACCTCAAGGTTCCCAGATGAAAAAAGATTTTCAAGCACTGGTTGGTTTGAGGAACATGAGACCAAAATAAGCCCTACACAATAGGGTTTAGGTATCTGATACTTTGAGAGAAGATGCCATGCTAGGGAACAGATAAACAAGCCCAGCATTTGGAAGGCCTGCCATAAGCGGGGGACTGGGGCGCCTCCTGTTCCACCCACCTCTACTGGCCCGCACTGGTTTACCGGAGTAGGTGTGGGCAGTGCTGCCAGCCCCCCCTCCTCCCACCCCCGGGCGCTAATGAGATGCAGGGAGGGGTCTGCAGGCCCGATGGAGTGGCTTGCAATTTTTGTTGCTGTTGTTTTGAATATGTCTTTCTCTAGTGCTCTGCCAACAGCTTGTTAGCACATGGCTCTGCAGAGTGAGAAGGCTTTAGATGGTAGGATGCCCTGGCCCAACCCATGGGGGGGTCTGCAGGCCATTTGTCTGCACTGTCCCCAAACAGATGTCCTAGAGCCTCTCCAGCAAGCCACTGGCACTCAGACACCAGGACACCCCAGGCCCCGTGTCCAGGGAGCCAGATCTGAAAGCCCAACCCCCACCAAAGTTTCTTTTTCCATCTGGCTTGCAAAGGTGTGAATGGATTTGACAAAGGATGAGGAAGGGGGGAAAAAGGAGAGAAAACTGCACCCCCAGCTAGCATATCACCATCATCACCACACACACACACACACACACACACACACACACACACACACACACACTTTTAAGAGCAGTCAGACATCTGCCAAAGTAGGCTAGGGCCAAAGCACTAAGTCCCCAAGGGCAACTGGGCCAAGCTTCCCCATGATGGGGTGCAGTGGACACAGAGGGAAATTCAGAGGAGAATTAGAGGACTCAGAGGAGATTCAGACCGAGGTTCCAGCTCTATGGGGGGCTAGCTGACCTGAGGCCAGTCACTTCCTCTCTCCGGATTTCAGTGTCCTTCTCCCCACCATTAGCAGTGTCCGAGCTTTTCTAGAAGAGCACCGGATTGTACCATGCCACCTATCACCTAATCCCCAGGCCCACTCCGGAACCATCAATTCATAGAAGGCCCAAGAGCGTGGGCATGTGATACAGATTTGAGGAGCAGAGAAAAGCACACAGGCCTTTATAGGGTTGAGACCGCTGACCTTAGCCCCCAGCGCTAACACTTCCAGTTGCCCAAACCCTGGGGTCCATGCTGCAAGTATTTCCTCCCTTTGTTTATAAAGTCTGCAAATACATATTTCTGTGTCTCAAACAAGCTGAAATTGACTTGTTACTTACTTTCTGGGGCCTCCCTCATGCGGGACCTATCTAAAGCCGTATATTCCGTATCCAGAGCCCATTTCCTGATCACTTCTCCCAGATCCATCTCTGCCTCGTCCAGACTCAAAGTGCTTGTTGTTTGGACTTCTCAGCTGACACTCCTTTTGTGCGGCCTCCTACTGGATTTGACTCTCTTTCTCCTCAGCTAGACTGTTCTGTTTGTTGCAAGGTAATGTGTGTCATTCTGAATTAATGCGGAGGGTTTGGTTGTTTTTTGTTTTTTACCTTAAATATTTTTTATCCACTATTTATTGTAATGCCCCCGTTTTGTTTAGGTTAGTATTTTCATAGTACGCCCTTCTTGCTTTCTGCTAATTTCAAACTTTCTGTATCTGTCTGATAGAGTTGTGAATGGATTTAACAAAGGATGAGGAAGGAGGGGAAGAAAGAAACTAACTCCACTCCTCCCATAGCACATCACCCTCACCACCAACACACACACACAAATGCGCACACAAATGCGCACACGCACACACACACAAATACTCATATTACATAGGCAGCAAGATATCTGCCGAAATAGAATGTGGTCAAACCACTAAGGTTAAAAAAAGAAAAAATTATGTGTTGGGTATGTCTTATACATGGCACAACTTTAAACCCAAAATTAGAAATTCTGTCTTTAAAAAGGCAAGATTGGGGCACCTGGGTGGCTCGGTTGGTTGGGCAGCTACCTTCAGCTCAGATCATGATCCTGGAGTCCCAGAATTGAGTCCCACATCAGGCTCCCTGCTCAGCGGGGAGCCTGCTTCTCCCTCTGACATCTCCCCTCTCATGCTTACTCTCTCTCATTCTCTCTCTCTCTCTCTCTAAATAAATAAATAAATAATATTTAAAAATAAATTTTTTAAAAGGCAAGGTTAATTGCTATTTATCATGATTTCTATTTATGGGATTGCTATTTTAATTCACTTCTATCATCTCAGTTTGTGTTTGATCACCATTTGAAGAGATACTGCTCAGTGAGTCACCCAGGCTTCCCCATGTCTTACTGAATAGGCCAAGAAGGTAAGGCTCTGAGCTCGAGACCCGACTCACTTCTCAGGGTTGTGTTCACGTTAAAGAAATCTGGGAGAACAGGTGATGTCTCCCTTTGGGACGCAGCACATGCTCACTGCCTGCTCAGAGAGGAGTCCCCAAGCGAGGTGCTCCCCAGCTGCAATACACACAGCACGTGCAACACCCCCACTGGGACCTCTCTGCTTCACCTTCTGTGGGCCACAGGGCCAGCGATGAGCTGAAGCACACATGATTCTCATGATGGTTGCTGTGTGTGAATTTTTTTTTTAAGATTTATTGATTGATTTTAGTAGGGGGCAAGGAGCAGAGGGAGAGAGAATTCTCAAGCCGACTCCCCACTGACTGTGGGGCCCGATTCGGGGCTCAATCCCAGGACCCTGAGATCACGACCTGAGCTGAAATCAAGAGTTGGCCACCTAACCAGCTGAGCCACCCAGATGTCCCACTGTGTGCAAATCTTAAAGTCCTTCATCTCTGATCTGAGATTCTCATGTCTTCCAACCGCATCCACGAAATAGCAACAGGTAACTTATTTGCATATAGGTAGGATAAATCAAATCCCAGCCCCTTCACAGACCTGGTATTAACTACCATGGTTATTTCCTCCTTACTTCTTCCGATCACGCCTCCTATGGGAGTTGATTCTGCTTTCTTTATTCCTTTTTAGACTCTATGCTTTAGAAGTTGTGCATTATATTTCTTTTAGTGGTTATTCCTAAATAACCACTTTTTTAAAAAGTTCAGTGTAACAATGTTTAAGGTCAATCACTGCCTCTGTCCCCCTTTAGGACAGTAAGACAGACGCTTTCCCACCACACCTCCACTCCTATCCCACACACCTTACCGTTCTCCAATAGTTCATGGTCACCTTGTTTGTAGCCCACTTTTCGTTACTGTCACTTTTGCAGTCAGTACTTATTCACAGTTTCCAAAAAGTTTATCTTTCTGTGGCTATTTTTCTCACCACTGCTTCTGGCTTTCTACTCCTTCCATCTGGTCCGTTGCCATCTCACTGAGTTACATTCTTTCGTTGTTCTTACCACTGGGATCTGTGGATAATAAATTCTCTCGGGCTTTGTTTCTGTTAAAAACTCCTTTCCCTTCATTTTTAAATGGTGGTTTGCTCAGGATCTGAATTTTAAGGTTCTAGTTGTCCTACAGCAATGTGAAGATACATCTCTCGTTGTTCTCTATTTTTGCTGGTGATAAGTTGGCTTTTACTTCAATTGTCATTCCTTTGTGTAATCTGACTTTTAACAGTAAGTTTTTTTAATTTTTCTATTTTTTATTTTCTGTAGTGTATCTGCAATGTGTCCAGATGTACATCTGTCTGTATTTATTATTCCTGGGGCCTAATATTCTTCAATTTAAGAATTTAAATGTTCCTTTCATTCTGAAAAATCTCTTCCAATATATTTCCAACTATTATCTCCTTCATGTATACTCCATTCTCTCCTTCTGGCACTTGATTAGATGTATTTTGACTATATATCTATTAATTGTCTTCCATATTTTCCATTTCAAATTCTAGGTGATAATCTTGATGTATCTTCCAGATCACTAATTCTCTCTTTGGCCAAATATATACTACCACAGTATACACTAATACATACATACACTACTACTATTATACTACTAATATATAATATTCTACTTTATACATCTAATAGATTTTTATTGTAATGATACAGTTTTTATTTCTAGAAAGCTTCTCTGTCTCCTTTTTAGATCTGTTTCTGTATCGCTCTGCCCTGTTCTTATCATTTTTGTCCCTCCTTCTATGTTTTTAAATAAATTTAAATATACTCAAGTCATAGTTTACTTAAGATTATTTCCCCTCGATCTTGGAATGCTAATTATCCAGGTTTCTGCTTCTTCTAAGTATCCCTCTTCATAGCTTGTAGCTTTTCATGGATTCTACTTTTTTACTTTGAGTTCTTTGGTGGCATTTGTTTCCTTAGGTAATCTTATGTCCTTGGTATATAAATGGTATCATCATCTGTCTACATAATACTGTATGTTTGCCTTTACAAGCACCCCACTGGTTTTAGCAGTTCTGAACCCATATGCATATTACTTTCTAAGTGTTACTTATGTGGTGTAAATTTGTACACATAGTGAAGGCTTAGGTTTCCAATTTCTGGCATATGACTGTCTTCCACCTAAGGCACTGGTAGATGGCAAACTTTATTGAAACTTGCCCAAACAGATCTGCTGAGTTTTTCTACTGCCTTCAGAAGCTCTCAATTTATGCCAGAAGTCCTCTATCATGTTCTCCCAATCTGAACCCCTAAGGCCTATGTCTGAGCCTTAACCTCCTTTGGGCTATCATGGTCTCAGCTCACAAGCAACACTTGGGCTTTGAGTTCTCTACCTCATAAGTGACACTGGGAGTTTCTGCAATTGAATTTATTTTTGTTATAGGCAGATTTGTATATGCATGGATGGAAGAAACACCTTTCCGTATCCTCTCGGTCTGCCATATTGGTTGGAAGTCCTCCATTACCTTCTCCCCAACGAACAGCAGGAAGCATGTTTCATCTTTCTGTGCACGCCTCCACTGTAGAGCAGGCCCAGAATACACACAGAGTTAGAGCTCAAAAAGGGTTTCTAACAGTCTCAGGGGCTGACAATGGAGGCTTTGTTAACTGGATCATGGTACAACCATACAATGGAATATGGTGCAGCCATTTTAAAAGATAAGAAAAATGTGTGATATGGAAAATACTGCCAATTACATTTTTAAGTGCAAGAGATAGATTTAGAGACTAGTATGCACTGTTCTATCGTCTTGAAAACAAACTAGAAGAAAATACACCAAAATGTTACCACCAGTTTCGTCCCTAGACAGAGTGTGGGCCATTTTTATTTTCTTGTTTTGATTTATATTTCCTATAGTTGACACTGATTTTTTATATAATAAGTGTGATGCACATGAATTTAAGTTAAAACCTGGTAAAACTCCAAATGCCAAATAAATAGGAAATCTGAGATGCACCCTTGGGTTCCTCCCTCCCTAGACCCTTTATGGGCTTACATCATCTCAGAGGAGTATCCATGGAACATTCACATGCTGGTGGGGGAGGTGGCTGCTTTCTGAGCAATTCACAACTGCTCTGACTTTGCCCTGACACTGGAGAGGGTCCTTGAGCATTGAGCACTGGCCTTCCCCAGACTAGCAGCTGCCCACTGGTCTTCTGCCATGATGCCTCTTTGGCCCATGTGCCCTTGAGGGAGAATGACCCAAGGGTACTCCACACCTAGTCTCTCTCTTCAGTTTCTACTCCCACCCTAATTATACTGCACCCCCAAGTGCTCCCTGGGGTACAAGTGCTGTGCTAGGTAGCCGGGTCTGGCAGGGCTTCTGACAGCACCACAGGCCCTTACACAAACCTGCCTCCTCTGACCCCCTGGGCTCTTCCTCATTAACCCATGTTCCTTCCTTCTTCCAGTTTTGTTCTGGACCTCCCTACCCTGCCCTCCCACCAGACCTTGATGGGAAGCTCTATATTCTATCCTTAACAGATCTCCATGGCTTTGAACTTTAGGAAGCAGGGACTGGAGTATCTGTCATCCCTCCCCAGAAGGTCTTCTGTGCTCCTTTAGAAAATTAAGTCAACTTCTCCAGTGATCAGCTTTTCCAGTTTCAGTCACAGTATCCTTGCTTGGGTCACAGGAGTGTTTTTATACCCTGCCTGCAGAAATCTGGCTTCCTAGCCTCCATACAACCACCCAATAAGAAGACAAATCAGGTAGTCCTATGATAGATAAATTACAGCATTTCATATATATATATATATATATATGCGTGTGTGTGTGTGTGTATGAATTATTTATATATCTATAACTGTATAAAGTCATTAACATAATAAAGGACTCTAACTTAACTAACCAGCATAAGAACTTGTATGGAACCAGAAGAGACCCCGAATTGCTAAGGAAATGTTGAAACAAACAAACAAACAAACTTGGAGTATCACATTGCCTGATTTCAAGCTTTATTACAAAGCTGTGATCACCAGGACAGCATGGTTGGCACTGGCACAAAAACAGACACATAGACCAGTGGAACAGAGTAGAGAGTCCAGATATGGACCCTCAACTCTATGGTCAAATAATCTTTGACAAAGCAGGAAAAAATATATAGTGGAAAAATGACAGTCTCTTCAACAACTGGCCCTGGGAAAATTGGACAGCTATGTGTAGAAGAATGAAACTCGACCATTCTCTTACACCATACACAAAGATAAACTCAAAATGGATAAAAGACCTCAACGTGAGGCAGCAAGCTATCAAAATCCTAGAGGAGAACATAGGCAGTAACCTCTTTGACATCAGCCACAGCAAATTCTTTCAAGATATGTCTCCAAAAGCAAAGGAAACAAAAGCCAAAATGAACCTGGGACTTCATCAAGATCAAAAGCTTCTGCACAGCAAAGGAAACAGACAACAAAACAAAGAGGCAACACACAGAATGGCAGAAGATATTCGCAAATGACACTACAGACAAAGGGCTGTTATCCAAGATCTATAAAGAACTCCTCAAACTCAACACACAAAAAACATCAAAAAATGGGCAGAGGACATGAACAGACACTTCTCTAAAGAAGACATACAAATGGCTAACAGACACATGAAAAAATGTCCATCATCATTAGCCATCAGGGAGATTAAAATAAAAACCACATTGAGATGCCACATTACACCAGTTAGAGTGACCAAAATCAACAAGACAGTAAACAACAAGTGTAGGAGAAGAAGTGGAGAAAGGGGAAACCTCTTCCACTGTTGGTGGGGATGCAAGTTGGTGCAGCCACTTTGGAAAATATTGTGGAGACTCCTTAAGATATTAAAAATAGAGCGCCTGGGTGGCTCAGTGAATTAAAGCCTCTGCCTTCAGCTCAGGTCATGATCCAGGCTCACTGGATCGAGCCCCCCATCAGGCTCTCTGCTCAGCAGTGAGCCTGCTTCCTCCTCTCTCTGTGCCTGCCTCTCTGCCTACTTGTGATCTCTGTCAAATCAATCAGTAAATCAATCAATCAATCAATCAATCAATCTTTGGGATGCCTGGGTGGCTCAGTTGGTTGGGTGGCTGCCTTCGGCTCAGGTCATGATCCCAAGCGTCCTGGGATCGAGTCCCACATTCGGCTCCTTGCTCGGTGGGGAGCCTGCTTCTCCCTCTGCCTCTGCCTACCACTCTGTCTGCCTGTGCTCGTGCTCTCTCTCTCTCTAACAAATAAATAAATAAAATCTTAAAAAAAAAAAAGAAAGAAATTAAAAATAGAACTTCCTTATGACCCTGTAATTGCACTACTGGGTATTTACCTGAGAGATACAGATGTAGTGAAAAGAAGGGCCATCTGTACACCAATGTTCATAACAGCAATGGCCAGGGTCGCCAAACTGTGGAAAGAACCAAGATGCCCTTCAACGGACGAATGGATAAAGAAGATATGGTCCATATATACAATGGAGTATTATGCCTCCATCAGAACGGATGAATACCCAACTTTTGTATCAACATGGACAGGACTGGAGATTATGCTGAGTGAAATGAGTCAGGCAGAGAGAGTCAATTATCATATGGTTTCACTTACTTACAGAGCATAAGGAGTAACATGGAGGACATGGGGAGATGGAGAAGAGAAGTAAGTTGGGGGAAATCGGAGTGGGGGACAAACCATGAGAGACTGTGGACTCTGAGAAACAAACAGGGTTTTGGAGGGGAGGGGGTGGGGAGTTGGTAAGCCTCATGATGGGTATTACGGAGGGCACGTATCGCATGGAGCACTGCGTGTAGTGCATCAACAATGAATTCTGGAACACTGAAAAGAAACAAAACATAACAAAACAAAAGAATTTGTACAGAGTCCTGCGGATGAGGCTGGGATTATAGAACGCATGACCCATGACCCAGGAGAGAAGCTGGTGGTGTTGAGGCTCCACCCTGGGACCTCCCCATAGCCCTAATCTAGGGGAGACTAATGAGCTATGTTGAAATTAGTAGTTTAGATTCTCCCTGTAGCAAGGTCCTTCTTTTCCTGGCTCCATTTTTGGCTGTTTTTGTTCTCTGAAGCATCCTTCGGGCAGAAATCAATTAATAGTAGGGGTAAGGACCACAGGAAGGACCAAGAAAAAAGATCTATGAGAAGCCCTGGAGTCCCTTTGTCTGAGGACTCATTTTCCCCATACCTCTCTCCATTTTGCTCTCCTCCCACTCCTCCTCCTGCCTCTGGAAGGCAGGGAGGGGCAGACACTGAGCAGGTGGCTCTGGCTAGTGCTTTCGTTGGTGGCAGGTTGGGCAGGAAGATGCTTGTCAGCATACGGGCCAAGGGAACACATGGCCCCGAGTTCCTGGGGACAGGAGGGGAACAGGCAGGAGCAGATGAACTGCTAAGCAACAGGGTTGGTAATTTCAGCCAGGGAACTTTACAGCGATAAGAAATAAGGGAAGGCAGCCAGTGGGGGAGCATGGGAAGGGAGACTGAGGGACTCGGTCACCCATCTCTGCACAGTGAGATCTCTGTTTATTTTCTTGTAAAAATAAAACACTATTCTCTGTAGGAAGCTTTTGCTTTTCCCCTGCTTGCAAAACTGAAAACAAAAGAAAACTATCAACACATGCCTTTACCACCACCCCCACCACCCTCTCCCACAGGAAAAAGTTCCTCACACTCACATTCAAATGATTTCTGAGCTTCAGGAGGTGCAAGGACTGAACTTAAACACAGAATCAATATACAGGGAGTGGAGCTGTTTGGGGGGGGGTTAAAAATAGTTCAGAAGGAACTATACTATACCACAGTGTTAATAGCATTTGCTTCTAGGTAATGGGAAGATGGGTGATTTTTCCCTTCTTCTTCATATTCTTCCATACCTTTCATGTTTTTATGATGTGTATGTGTTGTTTTACAACTTTTAAAAAGCTATTTTAAAAACACAGACAAAAGCAACACCGATTAGTGAGAAGTGGAACACCTGTGGACTACTGGTATTTCCAGACCCTACCATTTGGCAGAATCTAGGGTTGATCTTTAAGCCTGTTTTTTGAATTGACCACCATGAGCATCCACATTGAGCATCCAGTGATATTGACTGTACCCTTAGTACAGATGAGGAAACAGACTGGGGAAGTTAAGTAGTTTGCCTAAAGCTATATAGGGGTGACTGGCAAACTGACCCTCAGAAGCTTCCACCAGCTGAAAACAACAGGCACCCAGCACAGAGCCAGCAAAGGTCATGCCCCAAGCTAAGTCATTTCTGCCATCCCTGGCCGGGGATGCTGGATAAAGCACTCCTACCCTGAGCCACTGCAGAGACCATAGAGGCAGGGCATCATGGCTCTGCAGTAGGGCAGTTGCTCTGTCTGTTCTCCCCCCAACCCCCACCCTAGTCCCTTAGCCCCCACACCAAGCTGTCCTGGGCCTTTCTGAAAATCCACCACTTGCCACTCTGGTGTTCATCAGATCTTAATTTCCTAGTGTTGGGAAGATCAAGTTCATGTGGCCAATCTCAGAAGCAGTATTTCTCTCTCTTATACAGAAGCCGATGGCTCTGTTTCTACTTTGTCCCTTTCCCCAGCACCAACCCCAGGCCAATAATTATGGGGATAAGAAACAACATGCAACGACCCTGGCTCAGTCCCATATCTGTTTACATACTGGGTGCGGTGCACAGCTCATTTCCCCTCCACCGGGGCCCTGCACCTAAGCCACAGCAGCCCTCTCCTCCCTGGCTTCTTAGAGTCAAGCCCAGGACTTGAGTTCCCAGCTCCCAAATGAGGAGCAGCTTTAGAATAAGGAGTGGGAGTGGGCAGCTGCCCCCAGGACAGGACAGACCTTTGAGCACAATGCCTTGGTGGGGTAACAGGACATTATATTGGAATACAGGAACCCCGTCACTGAGGATGGGGGGGGAGGCTGCCTAGTTGTTGGGAAGTAGGAGTCTGAGTTTTTGCAATCCATTAGGGTATTGATCATGAGTAGATGGTTGTCAAGAACCATGAAGGGTATGAGGCGTTAGCCCCACTTAGAGCTAACAAGTCAGCCTGCCATGGATTCCAGTTCCATGGAATCCAGTTCCATGGATTCTTTCGGGAGACATGAGACTCGGTCAGAGACAAAGGACTGTTGCTCGCAGCAGTAACAGTAGTCAGAGTGTCAGCATTGTCCACACACCCCAGTTTCCATAGGACAACATAAAGAGAAGATTTATGTGATTGATACCTGCAACTCAGGGGGTTGAGTTACAGGAGAAGAACCTAGAAGCTTAGGGAACTCAAATCTATTATAACAAGTGGTAAGCTTGCTGTCCTTTTGTCCTGGAGGGAGACGTACTCTGTATTAAGTAGAGAGTAAATAGTACTGCCTTCTGCCCTGAAAGGAAAAACTATCTCTACCTGCCAAAGAGGTTTACTATACAAAAATCATTAAACAGCCCAGAACAAAAGCAGTCAGTGCTTCTCACAAGATGTGCAGAAACACAAGAGACCTGTTAAGAGCTATCTCTTCATAACAGTTACACAGTGCCTGGTTTCAGGGAAAATCACTACCAGTGAGGTCAATAGATAGTATTGGGGGCTGACAGAACACAGAGAAGCTAAAATGTAATCCAGATATGCAAATATAAAGCCAAATATTGACCTAGAGTTTACCATCAGTGTCTGATAACCAGGCAGTGCCTAACAAGTATGAACATCAGTAAGGATGGGTCAAATAAACCTTTCAATGGTTACATTTGACCACAAAGCTTATATATATACTAAATCACTTGAGGTGGTCCCACAATGAGGCTTATTCATTTTCCTCTCTCTGTTCTTCAGATTAGATTGTTTCTGTTGATTTCTTTTCAAGTTCAATAACACTTTCTTCTCTGACTCCAATCTAAAGCACTTATTGTACTTTTTAGTTCTACCCTTTCTGTTGGATTCTTTTTCTTCTTTTTTCTTTTTCATTTCTCTTCTAAGATCCCCCATCTGTTCATGTTAACCCTATTTTACGTCAGGGTCTTATACATATTTGTAATAGCCGTGTTAAAAATCTTGTTACTAATTCCAATATCTGAGTCCTCTTTGGTTATTTTTCTTTGGACTGTTTTTTCTCTTGACTGTGGGTCGTATTTTCCTGCTTCTTTACATCTAATAACTTTTTATTCTACTCTGGGCCTCTCAAATGATGAGTTGCAGAGATTCTACATTCTTCTTTCTTCCTCAGAGGAGTACTGATTTTCATTCCAGCAGGCAGTTAAATTTGACAAGACTCAGACTCCAAATTCAGTCTCTCCTGAAATCTCTGCTCAGTTCTTCAACCTTCCAGCTTTGCTTTTTGCTGCGCTCTTTGGATGCCCAATTCAGAGGGTCGTCTAAGGGTCTGGCCAAACTTTATAAATACACTTGAGACCCCTCTTCCTCTTGCCCCTTTCTAAGATTTCAACCCTCGCTTTTTAGTTATTCTGGCTACCCTAAACTTTGTCTTCTAACTCAGTGGTTCCCAGCTTTATGCTTGAGTTCCAGCTGTCCCAAGTACTCCATCTGGGACAGCATAATACTGATTATTTACATAAGATAGTCACCCAGAAGTGGAATTGCTGAATCAAATGGTATGCACATATTTTTTTAAAGTTTTTGACTCATTTTTCAATATCAACCAGTAGTCCTCCAGAAGGAGTATACCAACTCACCCTAAAGCAGCCGAATATGAGAGTATACTTCCCCCCAAGCCTGCTAACACTGACCACAGTTGGTGTCTTTTTTCCATCTTTAAAAAGGTTTTATTGATGAATAATAATACTTAGGTTTAATGAGAGTATCTTCCTTTACCCAGGGAGTTGAACATTTTTCATATATTTACCATATTAAATGTCTTTTTAAAGTGCTTATTTATTTCCTTCGCTTTTTCTATTAAGATGACGCATCTTTTATTTAAAAATTAACTTGAAGAGATCTTTCTAGTATCTCCATCCTTTGTTTGACATGAACATTACAAAAATGTTTTTCAGTTAATTATTTGCATCTTTATTTGTTTATGACATTTTCACACACACAGTACATTTATGTCATCAAATTTATTAGTCATCTTCTGCATGGTTTCTGCCTTTAGAATTATACTTACAAAGTCACTCTGCACCCTTAGATTATAAAATCATATCAGTGTTTTCTCTTGGGCCATTTACTTTACATTGAAATCTTTAATCCATCTGGGATTTATTATGATAAATTATGCAAGACAAAAATCTTATCACACACAAAAGTATTATACATATATTTGGGACTGTTTCTGCGTTTTCACTGAAATCCAGTGATCTGTTGAACTATCAGTGTTACTTACTATTACCATCCTCTAATTTTTTTGGCTGAATAATGCATTTTAACATGCGGTGTTACATTCCAAGAACGACATTGACAAACCATTTAAATGGTTTAATTTAAATGTGGAGTTTGAAAAATACTTCATGTGATAAATATTTTTAAAACTTGGAATGTTTTACTTTGAGAAGAGAGGATTCACTGTCTGTCAAAAAGCAGGAATTCAGTAAGTAACCTAAGGGGGTTAGGGTATAGTCATTTCCCAAATAGTTAAAGATCCACTATATGGATTAGAATAGATCTGGATAACCCTAGAGGAAGGAACCAAGGCTAATAGGTAGAAACTAACGGAGAAAACTTCTGCCTCAACAAGGTCTTTCCTGACAATGGGGCTGTTCAGCAGGAGAAAAGGCTGTCTTGGAGGGGGGTGGGATCAGAGGGGAGGGCTCCTGTTCACAGAGAAAGTTAAAGAACAGTTAACTAATTTTTCAAGGAGGTAATAAAAGCAGCATTTACAACAAATAAGGGTCTAGGCTACTTGAGGGACATTCAAGCTCTTAAAATCCTAATGTCTATGACCTTATTTAAAAAACAAAACAAAATCCCACTGTCATAACTTAAAGGAAACCAAGCCTCAGTAACTAGGAAACCAGCAGTGAGGGATCCCTAAGGCAATCCCACTGTTTTCTAAAACCTTAGAAGCTCTGGTCCATTTCTTCTTTGTCTAGGAGGTGGTGGGTGCAGGGCTGGGGCCGGGCTGCAGGATATAAAACATAGAGAAATTTAATAGGTCCCCACAAAGCCCTCCTTTTTGTTTACAGCTGGAGGCGTGACACAGGGTGTCTTGGGTACAAAGGGGTACTTCCCCAAAAAATGAGGGAAAAAGTGGCCCAAGAATCTTGGGATCTCATTTTCATCTTCTGAAGACATCAAAGCACTAAGCAAAGGTATATTCTGTCCCCTCTTCACCTCCATGAGATGTGAAGAAGAGAATTCTCCTTTAATTCCTTGGGAAAATATTCTGAGGTCCCAAGAGCTATCCTATTCAAATACAGTGATTTCATCTATTATTTATCCCATGGCTTGGGGAGAGGCGGTGTCTCAGCCATGCTGAGAGGCAGAGCTTTGAAGCAGCCCTCTTTGGGCTGGCTTCCCTGGGAAGTATGCAGTAGCCCAGAACACAAGGACAGTGGTGTCATCTCTCTGGAGCTGGCATCCCTGAGTAGGATATCTCATAGCTGAGGACATTGGCTCCTCAAGTGTCCAGTCACCTAAGCACTCCGGCTATAGTCTTCTGAAGACCTACAGTTCTGATTTCATTAAAGGCTTTGGTAGAGGATAAAGTACCATATGCCATCAGCTGTCCAGCCCTTAGGGTAAAGATGAACACTTAGTGAGCATAGGACATGAGGCAGAATGTGGGCAGTACAAGGTGCCACAAACTACTAAGATGGACATAATTCAGCATTAATATACAAAGAGAAAAGTTTATGGGGCTTATAAACAGAATGTTGAGTAGAAAAAAAGCCAAACACAAAAGTTTTATATTAATCCATTTATATGACATTTAAAACAAACACATTTATGGTGTTGGAAATCAAGATAATGGTTATCTGGGGGTGGGTGGGGCAAGTGTTGGGGACACATGGTGGCTTCTGGGCTGCCGTTCATTTCTGTTTCTTAAACCAAGACCTCAGTTTGTGAAAATTTACTGAGCTGTACATTTATGATTTATATACTCTTCTTTATATATTACACTTCAATAAAACATTCCAACCAAGAGGAAGGTGGTAACTTGACCCTTCTCAGTCCTGTTCGGAGGACTGCCACAGGTTTATGCCATTTGATTCTCCCAACATCCATGTGTGAAGTAGGTGATGCCTTCTTCCTCTCTCCAATGAAGCATGGCAGAGGCACGGAGAAAGGATGGGACAGACTCAGGTGGCCGACAAGTCACCTCAAATCTTCATTTTCCAGACTTGAACCTTAGGCTCAAGTTCTCACTAAGTATTTACTATCTAGAGAGAAAAGTAATAACCCCCAAACCCAAGAAGAAGAGAGCTAGGATTTAGACCCTCCTCGGGCTTAGAAACTGGAATTCATGACCCCAAGGAGAATTTGCAAGTCAGGGAAGAGTCCAAGTGCTCCCAGAGCCCCAGTGGGTCCATCGTTACTCAGAGACTGATTCCTAGTGGGCTTTGTGCAACACTGGAAACTCATCTTGGGGGTTCTCTATCACTAGACCATAGGGATCCCTCCACCTAGAGCCATGACTGCCTCACAGACTCTTCCAAGCCAGAGTAGGCGAGGGGGGTGGGGAAGACATGCAGAAAACGCAGGTGGCCTGTTCCAATTCAGACACTTAATCAGATCAGTTAAGCAGAAACATGGCCTCAGACAAAATTAAATTATGGTTTCTTCATGCCCTAGTGGAAAGTTCATTGCCCCAGGCTTCAGGAAACTGTGCCAGTTACTGGCTCTGCCATTAAGTATCTGTTCTAACCTCTCTGGGCTTCGTTTTCTTCATCTGTAAAATGAGAAATTTATAAGATATTTTCTCTAGCCCAGAATTAGGACCTAAAATGCTGGGACTTAAATTTCTGCCAGGAAAAAAACTGTAACCCCAGATTTGAGTACAGGACTTTGAGACTGAGTTTAAGTCTTGATTCAAATTATAAAGCTTTACATTCTCTTTGGAGTCTCCATTTCCTAGACCATAAAAAAGGAAAAAGAACATTCCTAGGGATTGTTGCCAAGACTCAATGAGTTGATGCGTGATTCTCAAACTTGACCTTGCTGCAGAATCACACTGGGGCTGGGGACTTATTAAACCCCCAGCTGGGCCTTCCTCCCAGTACTTTTGACTTATCAGGCCTGGAGTGGAGGCCAGAAGTTGCATTTCAGTCACGTTTCCAGGTGACACTGATGCTTTTGGTCCCAGGGTCATACTTCAAGGACCCCTGAGTTACTGTATTTAGAAGTTCATAATAGGGTAGGAATCTAAAATGTTTTGACTCAATGCAAATGGGAAATGGTTCCTCAGTGCTGACATACAGCCATATAGATGATATATGTCCGTTTCTGACAGGCAGCTGGAGTGTAAACCAAATGTCCCCAAGCTCCACCAGCCTATGGATTCCTTTGGGACAGTATAAGCACTGATAACCGAATCTACTGTCTCATAGCCCTGGGCTACAAATTCAGGACCAAATATTTGGGGCACTCTCCACATGTCTATACATGGGTCTCATGTTCTTCTACAAGGTTCTCTCCTTGTTGATGTTCCTCCACTCATGCACCGCAAACCACTCAGTGGTAGTCTCTTGTCACAGCTATTCTTGCTGGTATATTCTGGAAGATGTTCCTTTCCTGGCCAAGAGCTGCTTCCCCACAATACTGCTGCTTCGAAACCCTGAAGGTGCCAAACAAGGCTGCACTCCCTTCAGCCCTCTCAGAGATGTTATTTCCTCACAGAAAAGCAAGAATTGCTCTCTCTTCAACCCGACCCCCCTTGTCACGGAGCCCGACTGTGGCACATTTGTGCCCTAACTATCTCATTGCAGAGAACATGCCCCTTTCATTTCACAGGGCTGCAACTCCAAGCCTCTCTGCCAATGAAGTGGAAACCAGGTGACCAGTTCTGCCATTATTTTCTTTTTTTTACTTTTTTCTTTAAATTCAATTAATTAAAATAGAGAATATAATTAGTTTCAGAGATAGAGATCAGTGATTCATCAGTCTTATGTAACACCCAAAGCTCATTTACAGCACTTTCCCTCCTTAATGCCCATCCCCCAGTTACCCTCTCCCTCCCTGCCAGCACCCCTCAGTTTGTTTCCTAGGATTAAGAGTCTCTTATGATTTGTCTCCCTCTCTGGTTTCATCTTGTTTTCTTTTCCCCTATGATCCTGTGTTTTGTTTCTTAAATTCCAAATGTAAGTGAAATCACAATAACTGTCTTTCTCTGACTGAATTATTTCGCTTAGCATAACACCCTCTAGGGGGAAATGTGTGTGCAACTTCTGGGTCAAATCACCCAAGAGGGGCTGTGAGTTCTCCACGCCCTTTGTTCCTTCCCCAGGGATGCCACATGTACCAGAGCACAGCAGAGGCAAGTGACCTGTATTCCCAAGTCGTTTTCTAGAGGGGAGCAGCCTTGGAGACATGCCGCCAACACTGACTTAGTGAGAAATAAACCTTTATGTGTTCAACCACTGAGATCTTTTCCCTCAGCACAATTTACCTTAAACCTAACACAAAGTTCCTTTAGCTTTGTTTGGACCTCTAAGGCCCAGCCAAAAAACTGGACAGAGGCTGGAGAACAGATACCCTAAAGCCTTTCCCATCTCCAAATCTTTCCCATTTTCCCCCTAATACATTTCTCTCTTAATCTACATAAATATCACCTGCAGAGAGTCCCAGGGCAGCCATGTCATTAAGCCTATTGCCCAGGAGACCAATCAGATTTTAAGTTCCAACTGGAGCTGGTCGTTGGTGGTGGTAATGCTAGTGGTAATTGGGGGGTGGGGTGGTCAGAGAGAATTTTGATTTTTTGGACAAAGGGGGGTACAGCACCCAACTCAGAAACCATTCCTCAGAATACAAAGCTACCAGGTAGACCTGAAGATGGTCTGTATAGGAGAGAATCGCCTTTCCGGCGGGGAGACTATATGGCCTTTTTCAGGGGACAATCTTACCAGAGCTATAAAAACATGTTGGTTTCCCTCCATCTTCAGTAACAAAGCAAAAGGGAGCATTGGAATTTCTTATGTACTTAATTTCAATATCCCCCAGTGGGAATGCTCTTATTACCTTGCTGAGATTCTGGCAAATGTGCATGGATCCTATTCTTGCTCCCCCCACCCCCACCACCCAATTGCTGAGCAAAAAAATATATCTGATTCGGCAAATCATTAGCCTGGTGGTCACACCAGCAGCGACTGGTCTTCAGAATAAAGACAGAAAAGAATGCACGGCCTAAGAGGTAAAATGTAAATGAAGGGAAACTGTGGCTAGCCTGAGCACTACCACCCAGTGGGCATGGCAATGAGGCCAGGATAGAGAGGTCAGAAGGGAGTACACATCTTCCAGAGTTTGGGCCTAACCATGGGTGGGCAAGTTCAGAATTCTGGAAGTGGGTGACAGATAGATCGTCATAGTTGGGTCATACCGCTGCTCAATCATTCAAAGTCAATGAAGGCAGCAGCATCTGTAAGACAGATATACAAGAACTGCTAACAAGTTTTACCTTGGGAATAGAAACTATTCATCATATAATAATGCTTCACTTTTGTAAAGTAGTTTTCTTCCTTCAAAAAAATTTTTTTGCTTGTCCTTATGGTATCTTATCCTTAGAGCCACCGTTATCTGGTAGATACAGTAAGCTGAGGAGCAAAAATAAGAACTAATATTTACCTGGCCTCCAACATTACCAGTAACCATGCATAGGACAAATGAACTCATTTAAGCTCTCTTTGTTTTTGTAAGAAATATTATCTCTAGTGATAAAGGAAGAAAGTAGGTCTCCAAGAAGATCACTTGCCCACTGTCAGCGAGGCACTAACAGTGTTACCCAGATTCCAAACTAAGTACATGCGACCTCAAAGCTCATCCTCTTTCCATGGACTTTATTGTGTTTGTTGACCATGTCACAGAGCAATAGACAATGGAATCAGGCCCAGGGGCACTTTCTTCCAATATCCAACACTTGGTTCTGAGCTCCATGTGACAAGCCATAACTGTCAACATCTCACTATAGGGGCACCTGGGTGGCTCAGTGGGTAAGCCTCTGCCTTTGACTCAGATCATGATCTTAGGGTTCTGGGATCGAGCCCTGCATCAGGTTCTCTGCTCAGTGAGGAGCCTGATCTCCCCTCTCTCTTTGCCTGCCTCTCTGCCTACTTGTGATCTCTGTCTGTCAAATAAATAAATAAAATCTTTTAAAAAAATAAAAAAATAAATTTCACTATAAACAAAACAGGCCCATTCAGTGTCACCCAGAAAATGCTCATAGTGCCAGAGAGTGGAGGGAAAGCCCTCAACCCACCTCCCACCACGTCCCCACCCTCTCCCAGTGCCTGGTGGGCTCCAAGGCACACAACAAAGACATTTAAAGAGCAGTTATATAAAAGTGCATGCAAGGACCCAAACTTGAACATTATACCAATGACACCCTTCTATAATGCTGTTCAACTCAGAAATGGTAGGCGTGGTGAGTAAAGTGAAGGTTTTGCACCCTGATTATTTCCCAAGTTCATTTTAGATGGTTTTCAAATGAAGTAGTATATGAAATGAGATTAGAAAAAAAAAGCACTCAAAAGATCAGGTACATGGAAACTATTAAGCACCTCAGATGAGTTAATTATCACTGTTGAGCCCAAAATTTAGCTGCATTTCCCAACAGGTAAATCATGGTTCTCAGTACCTAATGAAGATCATTTTTATTATAATTTTTTAATTTTTTATAAACATACAATGTATTATTAGCCCCAGGGGTACAGGTCTGTGAATCGTCAGGCTTACACACTTCACAGCACTAACCATAGCACATACCCTCCCCAATGTCCATAACCCAACCACCCTCTGCCTACACCCCTCCTCCTGGCAACCCTCCGTTTGTTTTGTGAGATTAAGAGTCTCTTATGGTTTGTCTCCCTCCCAATCCCATCTTGTTTCCTAATGAAGATGATTTTTTAATGTATTTTGTAGTTTTGGGTTTTTGTTTAAATTCCACTTAGTTAACATGCAGTGTAAGATTAGATCCAGGTGTAGAATTTAGAGTTTTATCACTTTCCACACCCAGCGCTATCACAAGTGCCCTCCTTAATACTCATCATGGAGCTAGTCCATCCCCTGCCCACGTCCCCTCCAGCAACCCTCAGTGTGTTCTCTGTCGTTAAGAGTCTCTTACGGTTTGGGGGCGCCTGGGTGCCCCAGTGGGTTAAGCCTCTGCCTTCGGCTCAGGTCATGATCTCAGGGTCCTGGGACTGAGGCCCACGTCGGGCTCTCTGCTCATCAGGGAGCCTGCTTCCCTTCCTCTCTCTCTCTGCCTGCCTCTCTGCCTACTTGTGACCTCTGTCTGTCAAATAAATAAATAAAATCTTTAAAAAAAAAAAAAAGAGTCTCTTACAGTTTGTTTCCTAATCCTTCTCTTTTTTCCCCCCTCCCATATGTTCATCTGTTTTGTTTCCTAAATTCCACATATGAGTGAGATCATATGGTATTTGTCTTTCTCCGACTTAATTTCACTTAGCGTCATACACTCCAGCTCCATCCATGTTGCTGCAAATGGCAAGATTTTGTCCTTTTTTATAGCTGAGTAATATTCCTGTGTGTGTGCACGCACGCGCACGTGCACCACATCTTTATCCAGTTTTCAGTCAATGGACATCTGGGCTCTCCACTGTTCAGCTATTGTTGATAGTGCTGCTATAAATATTGGGGTAAACATGTCCCTTCAAATCAAAATTTTTGTATCCTTTGGGTAAATACATGGTAGTGCAATTGCTGAATCATAGGGTAGCTCTATTTTTAACTTTTTGAGGAATCTCCACACTGTCTTCCGGAGTGGCTACACCAGCTTGTATTCCCCCCAAGAGTGTATAAGAGGGTTCCCCTTTCTCCGCATCCTCACCAACATCTGTTGTTTCCTGAGTTGTTAACTTTAGCCATTCTGACAGATAATAATTCTTTAAATAATTAACAGTTTTTTAAAACTCGGTGTGTGTGTGTGTGTGTGTGTGTGTGTGTGTGATGTCACTGAAATGTTCCCTGTGATTATTCATATGGAAGAGACATCTAGTACAGTATTTCTTCCTCCCTCTCTTCTTTCTTGCTCTCTTGCGTTCCTTTGTTTTCTCTCTTCCTTCCTTCCTTTCTTCTTTTCTTCCTTCTCCTCTTTCTCTTCCTTCTTTGGTTTATGAAATACAGAACAGTACAGAAGAGCATAGAATAATATGTCCCCACTCAACACCCACATGTAAATTATGCTATATTTTCCAAAAGAAGATAAATGTAACAATTTTAGAGGAAAACAATGGAAGCTGCTTCTATTCTCAATCACAATTCATTTCCTATTCCCTGCCCCCCAGGTGCAATCACTATCATCAATTTAGTGTATATTTGTTCAGTCTTGTTTTTAGATTTTTAAATATAAATATAAATAAATATATTTATATATAATATGTGTAAGTTTCATATAAATGGTATCATTTTATATAACTAGTTTTATGTAAATGGTATCACTGAACACAGCATTCTGCAGCTTGTATTTTCCACTCAACATTATGCATCTGATACCTATCTACGTTGACATACACAGATCTAGTTAATTCATTTTGCCTCCTAAATAATATTTCATCATATGACCATAGCACAGTTTATTTATCCCTTCATCTATCCCTACTAGACATACTTGTTTCCAATCTTTTAGCATTATGATAAAAAAATTCTATGGATACAAGATGTGCTTGTACACATCTTGCAGAATTTTTCTTTGGGATATATACCTAGACATGGAACTGTATATCTATTTCAAATTTTTGTAGGTTGCATACAACAGAATTCACTTTGGTTGGCGTAAACAAAAAAATGGCTTAACTGAAGATTAAATGGCTTATTTGAATTTTGGCAAGACCAGAAAAGTAGGCTGGAACAATATTGCCAAGGATGTGCCTATCTGGAGAAATACTTCAGTATACCACAGAACTGTTCTAATAGAAACACCAAAGTTTTTACTTAGAGCCCATGACTCTTTGGTCTATAACATCCAAATATTTGAGTTCAGCCACCCCAGAAGAACCAGATGTCTTTCTGTCATCATTCTGTAATGAACACCTCCTTTATCAAATATCAAGGACCTATATATGGTTGGATCTGTTTGGTCTCCTATGTTCTATTAATATATTTGTCTGTTCCTATACCAATACTACACTGACTTAATCATCATGTCTTTATAATATATCTCTTTTTTTAGTGACTCAAATTCCCTCCTCTTGTTCAGAATTATTTTGACTGTTTTTGTACATTTATTCATATGAACTTTAGAATCAACATGTCAACTATGAAGATAAATCATGTTGAAATTTTTATTATATGTGCATTGAACTTACAGCCTAACTTTGGGAGAACTGATATCTTTATAATAAAGACTTCCCATCCATCAACATGTTCTATCTCAACTTATTCAATTCTTCCTACAGTACGTAAATTTTTATAATACATATTTTATTATAATTATTCACATGTACTTTCTAGGTTTTCTTGCCATTCTGAATTGCAGCTCTTTCAAATTTAACTTTGTAATTTGGTCAATACTGATGTGCAGAATGTAATAAACCTGGATATGCTGATCTTTTACCCAGCAAACCTGACTTTAAAAAACTACTGATAATTTCTCCATTTGTCATTTGGGTTTTTTGTAGAAACAAGTAAATAACAACTACATCTCTAACTTTTCAGTTCTTATCCTCTCATTTGATTTTTGTGTTTAATTGCTTTCGTTAAACACAACCTTAACACAATGCTCACATTTGCGATGATTGTTAGTGGACATTCTTGCTTTCTTCTTTCTTTAAATCAGAGCGTTTCTGAACTTTTGTAATTAATTATGGTATTTGCTATAAGTAATAGATACAATTATTAGATGAAGAGACTACTCTTAACTTATTAAGAGATCATTTTTTAATCACAAATGAGTGTTGAGTTTTATCAAATCCTTCTCCTACATCTACATCAATTTTGGGGTACCTGGGTGGCTCAGTCATTAAGGGTCTGCCTTCTGCTCAAGTCATGATCTCAGGGTTCTGGGATTAAGCCCCACATTGGGCTCCCTACTCAGGATGCCTACTTCTCCCTTTCCCACTCCCCCTGCTTGTGTTCCCTCTCTCACCGTGTCTCTATCAAAAAAATAAATAAAATCTTAAAAAAAAAAAAAAAAAGGAAAAGATGATCAATTTTTTCCCCCTCATTTTATCTTTGAAGAAAACAAACTGACTAACCCTAACCCAGGACAGAACCAGATGATCAGATGATCAGACCCGGAAGCATCTGAGATATGATCCAGTGTTCTCATGGGACTGTGGCCTGCAGGGCTGGGAAAACTTGGATGGTTCAGGACTGTCATACCTATTACAGGAAGGCTAGCAAGCCTGGTCTTCACTCTTTAGAAGCACACTCTAAGTTATCTGGAAGTCAAAAACTGTCCCCACATAGTTGCAAAGGTCACCAGAGGTTCCACCACGTAACTTTGACACCACAAAAACCCAGAGTGGTCCAGAGGTCTGCAGGGCTTGCCCAACCCTGAGTTACCAAGTTCTTCCTATGGCTTCACTTTAGAGCAGTTCGGACTCCTCCCTGCTGTGAAATCTCCACTCCCATGCCCCCAACCCTTGCTGAAGAGCTGTCAAGTTGTTCAGGATCCTTGTAATTACCTTTGATCCTGCCCTAAGCGAGCCTTCTGGGGATCCCTATTTTTGCCCATGGTAAATAATTCTAAAGACGCATCTCTTCTCTCTTCTCCTCCTTGACTCCGTTCTCTGGAGAGTCACACCTGACCTGCCACCAACCAGCCCTGTCAGTCCCACTTCTCAGATACAGTGGATTTCAGCAGTTAAGACAGGAAAGGAAGTGACTTCTCGGGATTGAAGATCCAGAGGTGCTGCTTGCATTCTGCCCCCCTCACTTAGCCATGAGCCTTCCAGTAAGAGCAGGGCATCCGACAGTTCCACACTATCTCCCCACCTCGGGCACACACACACACACACACACAATCCCAACAACCATTGGGGGGCTCTGCCCAGGCTTCTTCAAGCCCGACCTTTTCTGAGTGTTGAGGAAGCAGCCTGTGGCCTCTTGGGAAGAACAGATGCAGAAGTGAGTCCTTACCATACGTCCTGACCTTCCAAGCCACCGCAGCAGGGGAACAGGAAGCTCGGGGCCAGGGAGGCGGAAGAGGAAGGGGGACTAATGGTCATGGCAGGGGTGGGCAGACTCAATTCTGCCCAGAGAACAGACTTTATTGCCTTCCCGTTGGAAAGAAAAGTCAAAGCAGCCAGTTCCACCTTGGGCCATGGGAGCTCACCAGGAGTCTCATGAAGTCATTTTGAATAGCCTGCCCAACCCAAGCAGTACATGTATATCAGAAGCTTTCTTCGCCTGAGGGCATGAGCGCACATTCAAACACTTCCTGAGTATCCACTCTGTGTTCCAAGGTTAAGAACCCCACTCCCACGCTCAAGCACTCCCCAGTCAGCTGGGGAGAAATAAAGGAACGTGACTCTGGGAGAGGATGCGCAGGGCCCAGCAGAGGTCCACGCACCATCAACAGAAGGCAGTGACCATTGCCAAAGGAGGGCTAGGAAGGCTTCACGGAGGGGAGTGCTGCTCCATCCCTCTGTCTGAGGCCTGTCTGGGGAACGGGCAGGAGCAGACAGGCATAGCCCATCCCAGCAGACACCGCAGGTGGGAGGCACCTAGTCCACAGCTCCTCCATTCCTACTTTCTCCTGCTTCTCAGGAAGACTTCTGCCCCAGTGACCCCAAGGCTCTGGACTCTACCCTTCAGTCAATAAGCATCCAAGAAACGAGGGGGAGGGAACATCAAGGTACCACCGAAGATGCCTGCACTAGGGCAAGAGGGGTATGTACAAACCTGGCGGGCTGGCTCAGCAAAGGAGGCCTGGCTGGAGGTGGATCCTGAGTCCAATATGGGCTTCTTTTGGTACTCGAAGGACATACATTTCAATCACCGGTGCAAGCAACTGGAGGACATATTAGAAATCATTATTCTAATACTTCGATATGAAATCAGCCATAACAATTTCCTAAGTTTCAATTGTCTAAATTTTTGATAGTCATGAAATAAATAAAGGTTGTCAGTGATAAAGAGAGAAAACAGGAGAATTCCTAAACCCCTTCATAATTTCCCTTGATGGACAGCATGAGACTGAGGGCATTCTTCTCCAGCCACTTACTAGCTGTGTGACCTGGTTCAAGTAACCTAACCTCTCTGAGCCCTCTGCTCATCTGTAAAATGAGGACCAGGTCATATGCCATGCATGACTGTGGTAAGAACAAAAACAATGTGCACTTGGCAGGTACTTAATAAATGGTAGCTAGTACTGTTATTCCTAGGAGCACAGAAGCAAGAAGATAGCTCCTATGTCTACTTTCTAAGAATAACTTCTAAGCCAGAGCTGTGGTTCAGACCAACCCTAGCAAGGACGACATTGCAGAGTAAATAAAAACAGGATTCAGTTAATGGAAGAGCTGCCAGGTCAATAAGGCGGAGGAGAAAGTTACTATCAGTTTCTGTATTAAGGAATAAGGAACTCTTAGGGGGAAATTCCAGGAAATGCAGCTTATCCATCTGTCCACCCATCATCCATCCATCCATCCATCCATCCATCCCAGTGAAGGAATGGGAGCAAGAATGCTCAAATGCCATGAGTTCCTGGATGTCAAAACCATGCCCCACCCCAAAGGACGTGGACAAGAAAGTCCACAAAGATGAAATTCAGATGGCCTGTTAACAAACTCTAAGTGTTTATTTGGTTTTATGAACAACTGAAGACTCATAAAACAAAAATCATACCATTTTCCCCACTAACTGTGCGGCAATGGTTTTAAAATGTGAAATCTCCGGGTTTATCAGGGTGCTGGGAAATGGTCGCTCTTTAAGAGTGGTGCCGGGAATCCAACATAAAGTAGGCTTCCCAGCGGTTAGGAAAAGGGGTTGGGGGGGGGCCTAGCTGTAGAGCAAGGATGGGACCCATCCGTGTGCTGTCTGCCTCGGCCCCAAGCAAATGCTCCAACTCCAGGAAAATGTGTATTTGCTTTGACCACTCTGCTTCATTTCTAGAAATCTGCCCTTGCAAATAATAATGGCAGATATAAAACATATAGCTAGAAAGATGTTCCTCACAGCTTTGTGAGTCAAATTTAAAAGCTAGAAACAACCTAAGAGCCAGCAATGGGTGCTTGGCCAAAGTGGCCATGTGACACAGAAGCTCCTGGACTTGGGAGCCAGAAAGAATGCAGGGGGGTTCAAGCTCCAGCTCTTCTGCTCACTCCCTGTGCAACCTTGGGCAAAATGTTGTCTAAAAATTTACTTTCTTATTTATAAAAGGTGGATAGTAATAGGATTTACCTCAGAGAGCACTAGTAAAGAATAAATTAGATGATGCATGCGAAGCATAGCCCATAGGAAGCACTTTATAAATATTTGCTATTATTAAATAAATTACGCTATAACCATATGATGAAATTCACTGCGCCCATAAAAAAGATGTAGAAAACTATCCAATGATGCTGGGAAATGTTTATGGGTATTGTTAAGTGTAGGAAATAGGTTATTTACAGTATGATATCTAGTTTTGCTAAAAATATATTTTTCCAGAAGGAGAAGAGTGAAATAATTTACCTCAAAACGCTAACCATAGTTATTTCTCAGTGATGGGATGACAAGAGACTTTTGTTTTCTCATTTAGGCTTTCTTATATTTGCCAACTTTTCCTCAAAAGGGGGAGTAGAAAGAGGGCATCAGCAGTAATGTGACTCTGCTTGCTATTTATTTTTTATGGCAAAGACGGACAATAATTGATTTTACGCCTTAAAGACATTCTAGGAAACCACAGAGGATGATGACTGGAAAACTCCTAACAAAATGTCCGTGCCCTGTACCATTTTGGGGAGGGAACATCCAAAGAAACCTCCTAACCCAGAGGATGGCACGTTCCCCAGCCTGCGGGACCCATGGGGCCTCACTGAGTCTGTGGGTCCCACCCCCAGGCCCCTCACAGGAAACAGGTGGGAGGAGGGGAGGGGTGAGAAGCAGAGGGGAGGGGGGTAGCCTCCTTCAGTCTGCACACCCTCCCCCCTCCACCTCCCCCTGGATCTTGTCATCTTTGCTGCTGTTTTTCATTCAACCTGCCCAGGGGCCACCATTTTACCACTGCGTAAAGTTTTCATGTGTTGTCCTTGGCTATTGGATCCCCCAGGGCAAAGCAAAGACCCCAGAATTCCCCCGTAGCTAACTTGGGCCCAGTGCACAGGCCCAGGGCAGGGCTAGCTATTTCCTGGCCACGTGCCTTCCAGGTCAGGCCAGAGCAGGGAGGGGGAAGAAGAAAGAACAAGGGCAAGAAAGGAGTGGTGAGCACATCCTTTCCTGTGAGCAAAGGAGTCAGAAGGTGAGTCTGAGGCCTGAGATCAAGTCAGCTGGCTTTCACTCCTCCCCCAAATCTACCCCAACCCCCCCAAGTAAGCAGTGCTTTTCCAAAACCACAGAAAATGGAGGCCAGTGGCTATGGATGGCATGCAGAAGTGGCGTCCCGGATTTTGCTTCTTCGGGCTGCAAGCGGTGGGCAGGTGGAGAGTCCTGCTCCTCGCGAAGGGGGCTGTCACCCGAAGCATCACTGCTGCCCTGCTACCCTCGCGGAGCTCCTCCGGTCTTGTTCAGAAGGTATTCGTGGAGCCACAGTGGCTTTCCAGCTATGAGCAGTTACTCTTCAGCTCTCTCCTGGTTATTTGCACACTCTGGGATGGCTTCCTGAGCTGGTTAACCCCTGAGAGGCTGCACCCGAACAACTGTTTAGGGTAAGAGAACTAGCTTTCCTCCCCTGTCTACAAAACAAAAATGACAGGAGTACCTGCCAAGCCCAACAGGACCCTTGCTGAAGAGTGAACAGGGTCATCCCAGAAAGACGGGAAAGCCCACTGGAAAAGAGGTATTTTAACAGAGAGAGGTTTGAGGCCCAATATCGTCTGACTGCAAAGCCCTGTTCTTAGCTCCTCTGTTCTACCATCTTGGGAGCAAACGTGACTTGCAGCTCGAGCCGGCAGCTACAAACCAGGAGCTCCTAACTGATATGAATTGGAATTAACATTCCTTAATTATAATGTTACAGCTCCAGCCCTAAATTTTCCAGCTTTCAGTACCAAAGTGTCCCCTTCTGTACCGTCCCGACTCGAGACCTTTGATGCCCACCGGCCTGATCCTTACCATTTTTTTTTTTTTTTTAATTTCAGGGGAAAAGCAGCAGGTGATGCCATTTGGCGTTACAGGAGCAAAAGAGAAAAGGGACTGAGAGCAGAGCGGCTGGAGGCTAGAGGCAGCCATTCCCACCGTTGGAGACACCCAGTGCTCTTTCCCACTGGCCCCACCTCCCTTCCAGCATTGGCTGGAAAGCACAGCAGACACTACGGCACCCCACCCTGGACTCAGGGGAGACTCCCTCTTCTGGGTGGGAGCTGTGTCTCCTGTTTCTGAGCGCTTAAGGCATCTTGGAATGCCAAATGGTAACGGCGGGACCTGAGCGGCCCTACCCGGCGTACCCCAGGCCCGGGTCAGAAGCTGTGTTTGCCCAACTGAGTTAGGACCTGTCGGTCACCAGTTAGGCTATAAATACGCGGAAAGTGGGAAGAAACTCCTCAGACAGGAACACAGAAACGAGGCTGCAGGCAGAGCGCCAGGTGCCTGGAGACCTCCCTGGAGCGCCACACACACACACACACACACACACCCATCGCCACAAGGTCCCTGTCTCTGCTCCAGGGAGATTTTTTTCAGGAATCAGGCTGCACGGCTGTAAACACCGTGATGAGGTGACACGGGGATGACAAGCGGATGCGGCTCAGGGCAGGGCGGGACCGCCGGATGGGTGGGGACCCGCTCTTGGGCATGCTGGATTCAAGGTGTGGGCAAATACGATTCCCGGGCAAGCTCCCCTCCCTCGGGAACCCCATCGCACATTCCCTGTTGCCAGGAGAGGGATTTCCCGTCATCCTTCCTTCCTCTTGTCAACTGCTGGCACCGCCGGAGCTGGAAGGCGGGCTGACAAGGTTAAGGGGAGAGAAGATCTGATATGCTATCACGCTTCTCAGGTCCATGACAGGCAGGCTTGTGTGGAGTGGGCCCCTGGCTCTCCTCCGCTCCCCTCCCCAAATAACCCTCCGGTGTGCCAATCAGAGAGGAAGATAAGAAGCTGACTCTGAGTCCTGCTCCCAGCGCCTAAACCGGGAGGCAATTATTTACGGGAGCTCCGCAGAGTCGCTCAGCCTCAAGCCTGGGGCCTCATCAGCACGTGGTACTGCGGAAGCACCACGCGGAAACTCCTCCGGCAGCGGGGACAGCCCTCAGCAGGGACGGGAGGCGGTTCTCCCACGCACCCTGGGTATAGTGCTGGGCACCGGAACTTGACTGTGACAGCCATTGGAAGAGCCACGCCCACCGCTGGCTGCAAGACAGACCCGCCCCTGCAGGTGGGGGCACCGGAGGCCCCCAGGAGAAGTCCATGCCTCCACTCCAGGTCACTTGGGGCCACTTGACTTAGGGTCATTTGACTTAGGATCAAGCTGCAAATTCTTTACTGCGGTTCCACAGTGAGGGAAGGACAGAAACCACGCCTGTGTTTTGAGACTTTTATAGCAATAGAGTAATTTAATAGGTTTATTCTAGTAGTGAAAGGGGGGACTCGCACTTTCATGTCTTTTTATTTCATTTTCCCAGAAGTGTATTCTAAGGCATACATTTATAAAGAAAAATATAGATTTTATAAAAATATCATTCTGCAAGAAACTGTCAAAGAAAAACCCTGTTCCTTCATCCCAGAGAGTTTGAGAAGCAAGGGTCTAGATATAGGCCCCTGCTCCAAGCATACCGTCTGGAAGTCTCCAGGCCCCTGTCTACCTGCTGTCTTATAGGAGTGCTGAGAGACCGCAAGAGTGGAAAAAGAGAGAAGAGAGAGGAAACAGACAGGCAGTCTGGCCTACAGGGCAAGTCTTCCTCCCAAGGTAGCCTGCTCCCCCTGAGCCCAGGCAGCCACTAAGGGGGCGCAGCAAATCCAGTCCTTTCTGGCACTGAAATTATGGCTACAGGGCAATACACTGGAGGCAAGGCCCTTCTGGGTGGCTACCCAGATAGCCCAAAGCAAGGCAGTGCACCAGCCCTGAAAACACTCCTTGGCAGCAGCCTCTCCTGTGTGAGGCCTGGCTGCCCCAGAGCCCCTCACCACTTCCCTTCCAGCTGCAGGTTCTCGCCTTTTGAAGAAGGCAGGCCGATTGGGACACGAACCCCTGCCCATCACTCCAGCTGAGTAAGACCTCCCGGGGAAAATCTTTCAGCTCAAGCAGAATACCTAGTGACTAAAAACGAAAGTACTGTGGTACCCACCTACTTGGGCTTGAGTCCCAACTCCTCCACCCTTCCCTATGCGACTTCGGTCTCACCACTCCCTCTGTCTCCATCCACGGAATGGACATAACAATACCTAGTATCTACCGAACGTGTGTCCTGTATGCCAGATGTTGGCTATATGCTTTACCTCGAAAAAGAAAAAAAAAAATCTCAAAATACATCTCTTCCTAGTCTTCAGGTGAGGAAACCGGTGTAGAGAAGCTAAGAACTTGCCACATTCCCCCAGTGAGTAAAAGCCAGGACTCTGGGTTCTGCAGTCCTGTCCCCAGAGTTCCCGGAGCTGGGTCATTACAGGACGCCACCCCAGCACCACCACCTGACTCATAGGACCCCTGCAGGGATAAAATAATGCAATTCTCACTGTACTTTTCTAAATACGGGTTGCAATCACTTTCGACAGGATTTTCCAAGGGCTGCTTGAGGCCTCCGAATGTCCCCTGGCTTCAAGGCTACCCCCTAGGGCAGCAAAAGCTTTAGCAAGCTCCAGAAGGAACCAAGCCAGGGCCTCCTTGGCAGGTAGCCCGGCCCACACACCCTTTCACAGTCCAGGGTCTCCTATAAATATGCCAACAGCAAATCAAAGGCTCCGAAGCAAATCTCAATAGTTACTCAATTTCAGGCTCTGAAGCATTTTCAGCCCTGCACCTCACATCCAAGTTCTTCCATGATCCTCCCATCCGTCCACCCCATCCTTCTAAATGCGGAGCCCCTCCCTGCCAAAGACCAGAGATGCCAAGTGTTAAAAGAAGGGAGCAGGACCAAAGGGTAGGGAAAACATTTGAGGAGGTTGTCTGACCGTCCATAAATATTTATGACTAGCTGATGAGTCCGCCTTGGAGCCAGGACTCTTGCCAGGGCCTCCCCTGGAGGGTTTTTTAGTGAAGGATTGGGGAAAGCTGAATACCAACTTCTTCCCCTGCCATGCCCTTGAAAACCTCAGACCCATGCTAATGAGCACATTCTGTTGAAGGTCAGTGTGCCAGGCAAGGTGTCCTTGGTACGTCTAAGCTGTATGTCATACCCCCACATAGGTATTAGTGTTCTCCCTGTAAGATCAGGAGACCGAGGCCAGAGAAGCTAAGCCGCTGGCCTAAGGTGATGCGGTCAGCAAGTGGAGGAGCCGGGATATATCCCAGCTGTGATGAGCGTCCGAGCTTTCTTCCTCCAAGAGGACTCCCCCTTTGGGTGCCCTCCCTCTGGGCAGGATCCCGGATCTCTACTAGGTCTGGTTGCTTCCCCTCCTTCCCTCTACTCTGGGCTCCAAGAAGGGCTTCATTCTACCATCAGCATCACAAATGATCCCTCATGAATTTGAGCTTCCACACCATCCTGCCAGGGGCTGGATGTGTGCTCTCTTTACCTGCCCCTCTTTGGCTCTTATTGATTTTACTTCCAAGGTGGTGCCTTTGAGAGAAAAAGACAATCTCATTGATTGGGTGGATGCAGAGTGGCTGGAGCTCCTGCTTCTTGGTGCTTAACCGCCTCCCAATTTATAGGTAAAACTCATGTCAAAGCTTCTATCGGACACACCCTCAGCACAGCTTTGTTCCAGGCTTATGGGTTTCTGGAAGCACAGAGCAGGAAAGTGCCATATCCCTTGTCCCCCAAAGGGCAGAGATGGGTATGTCAGAACCACAGTCTAAGCCTCTGAGTGACTATGTCCCATGTCCATGATGGCACAATGCCACCACTACCAGAATCCTCTAGGGTGCTTGCTTGTTAAAACATGCATTCTTGGGCCCCAGCCCACCCTCTAAACAATAATGCAGCCTTCAGTGGAGTCCAGGAACATCCCCAGACTTCCAGATGATTCTGACATTTACAGAAATCGTACAATCTTTGACTTGGAGCGCCTGTTTCAGAAGCAGGACCATCTGGATTCAAACCAGTTGCTTAACCTCCTCACACCTTCAGTTCTCTTCTATTGTGAAATAAGAACAGTCCCTGACTCTTAAGACATCAGGAACAGACAGAGAGAAAGTGCTTACTTGGTGAAAGCTGAGGAGTTCATCTAAGTTTGTCAACTTCCCTCCCACCATCCACAACCTGAATATAGTGCCCCAATGTGGTAGGCAAGGCTCAGACACCTGTTGGATTTTGCTCCCACAAATGAGGTGGAATTGAGAAAACTCGCCGATTAAGAGCATTACAGGTGAAGGACAGTGATTAGAGGGGCAAACTCATTCTCATTCTAAGCAATCAATCCACAGAGAAGTGGTGGGCATCTGCCATAAGTCCAGCAACGCCGAGCAACCACGGTTCTTAGCCACAGCAACTTGAATTGTGTTTGAGGAGATGAGAAAAAACATACGAGTTCAAATAAAGTAAGAATTAACTAAAAGAACAAGACAATCATCAAAAGATGCTCCCCACTGGTTTATTCATCTAGCGTGTACATTCATTAATTGCCTATTATGTGCCATGGACTGTACTAGAGATAACAAAGTTAAATAATACAGTCCCTGCCTCAAGATATTTAAAGTTCAGAAAAGGAGACAAATCAGCAAACAGGATGAGCAAATCAACGTTCATGATTAATTTACTTTCTTCTGGCTATGCATATTGGAAAAGGTTAAGTCTCACAGTGTCCGAAATACTTCATTCAGAGCCCAGGAGATCAGCCCTAATATTTGAGGAAGGCATCTGAGGTCTGGCTCCCTATCTCCAAGAATGCAGAGCTTCAGACTCAATGTCTAGAGACAAATATACCAAGTAGACCACTTTCAAAGCAGTAAGGGCAGATAGCTTTGAAACTCTTATCTAAAGGTAGCTATGAAGTGTGAAAACACAAGTAAATCTGTTCTAAACAGTTAACCACATTCCAAGATAGGGGGAATAGAGTGCATGCCCAACCAACCTTTAATAACCCCAATATCATAAGGCAGTAGACAGTTTGGAGGGAATCCAATCACATCCACACTTTTTGCAAACCCATGGCTTAGTTCCTTGAGGGGAAGAATAGCATCTGTTTGTTCACTGCTGTATCACCCATGCCTACCAGAGCAGGGTCTAACGAAGGTTCACTGAGTGACTGAATGATGCTAACTGCCCAGATGGGAGAATGCAAAAGGCTCAGTATGTAGCCCCCTGTCAGTGGATCGGTAGCAAACAGCCATTTTTATTTTTTTATTATTATTATTTTTAGTTTTAGAGAGACAGAAAGAGAGAGCGAGTGGAGGAGGAAGGGCGGGAGGAAAGGGAGAGAGAGAGAATCTTAAGCAGGCTCCACGCCCAGCGCAGAGCCCAAAGCAGAGCTCGATCTCACAACCCTGAGATCATGACCGGAGCCAAAATCAAGAGTGAGAGGCTTAACCGGCTGAGCTATCCAGGTGCCCCCACAGACAGCCCTTTTTCAAGTCCAGACAGCTCAGAGCTCTGGACCTGTGTATTCAACTGTCTCTTTGTCATTTCCTCTGCGATGTCTGGAAGTCACCTCAAACTCCAAGGGGATGAACCTGTCCTCCTTTTTCTTGCATATGCTTCCTTACAGCTCCGTATCTCAGCGAATGCCGCCACCCTCTGTCTCGTCCCATCCGCCAGAAACCAAGGACAGCGCATTTCACAGCCCTGTCCTCACTCCTTATCACCCATCCACCCCTCAGGGCTTTCTATTTACTTCCTGAAATCCTCCCAGATCTGTCCCCTGCCATTACTCTAATCCAAGCAAGCATCTTTCTCTGGAACTAACGCAGCTCCCCCCAGCTCATCTGCCCACGTCCACATTCTCTAGCATGTCCCCGTCTCACTCCCACTCCACCTGCAACACCTGTTCTTCCCATCTGTACCTGGTTGACTCCTCATCCGGGAGACCTCAGACCTGTCCTCTCCTTCTAAACTTGGGTAGAGCCCATTTGCCTTGAATCTAACATACTTCTCTTTCTTACCATTTGTCACCACTGCAATTCTTTTTATGGCCAGTGCCCAAAGGCCAAGGATATTCATGCCACTGGTAACCATCAGGATGGTAGAACGGACACAGTTCCCATAGTAGGGACTCAGTTTAAGCAAAAGTTCTGTGAAGAGAGGGAGAGAGACAACAGACCTTTGGTTCTACAGAAGTCTTCAGGGTTATGAAAAGAGTGAGCCTCTGTGCAATGGCCTGTTTGGCTTATGGGAGGCGACTGTGACCCAGAAGGTACAGGTTGAAATGCTCACAACACCTGGGTGGGTTACACGAGGAGAGAAGGGGGCTGGGTGACCAGAGAAGGGTGGGGACCGGAAAGCCTGACCCTCCAGGGAGCAGCTCCAGCCAGAAACCCAGGACTCAAAGGAACATAGTTTGAAAGTCATTGTCCCATTCATCCCCCAAGGATTAACACTCAAAATCAGCTCTCAAAGGCCAAGCCAACAGGATGGAGACTCCCTCGCACCATGAAACTGGATATCCTCAAAAGCCACCACCAGCCATCCTCTACACACACTAGCTGGGGGACTACTGCTGGGAGTGGGGGTGGGGAGAGCCCCAGATGGAAGTTTTGGACAGGACCCAGAGGGAGCCCACTTTAGGAAGTGGGAGTTCACAGCAGAGGGAAAAGGGTGAGACTCCAAACTACTTGATATCTGGATGTCCTACAGGCGCCCCAAGCCCCCTGTGGTCCTGACTTGTCCCCTCTGTGCGCCCAAAGCCCTCCCTGCCCCCTCCCCTTTCCATACCCAAGGATGGCACCACACCTAGCTACCAAGTAAGACTCTTGACAAGACGCACTGAAATAGTCACCCAATCACCAAGATACAAATTCCACACCTTGCTATATTACAAATCCATTGCCTCTTCTCTGTCCTCATGGCCAGAACCTTAGTCCAAGCCACCATCCCTTTCCCTAGATGACTGCTGTCACTGTGCAGATCACCCCTCTTCCTCTCTTCTCACCCTGCCATGCTGCCTGAGCAATCTTCCAAAAGCCTAAATCAGATCTGACCGTGACCTCACCTCTGGCACATCGCAGAAGGCACCCCATGTGGCCGCCTGACAGGACTGCATGGGGAGGTCCAGGCTCCCTCTTGGCATCGGATGCCACACCTGCTGTCCCACCTGCCTGTAGGTCCCTTCCCCACCTCCTCAGCAGCATGATAATCCCTGCTGGTCCCTGGAGCTCCAGTGAGGTGTCCGATCCTGCAGAAAGTCCTTTTTCATTCCCCGCTCCCTCTTTACTCTCCGGCTTCCTCCTTTAACCCCTTCGCATATTGTCCTGCGTTACTTATCCTGTGGTCCTGCAATGCTCTCTTCGGGCACCTCTCATCCTAGACCATGAGCCACTCTAAGGCAGTGACCGTGCTTCAGACACACACTGGAAGCCCAGCACCAAGCACCAAGTTCTGAACAAACGACTGGAACATTCTAGCCTCCACCTTGCGCCCAGGGTTGGCTGTTTCTAGTCTGTCTCTCGGCACACGCGGCTGATTTTTAGCATTCGTGGTTTATCTCCCAGTGAAATTTGGTGCCAGCTGTGGTCACCTGTTTGATTGCTCTCTGAGCTCTGCCTTTAACTAGAAATTAATTTGGATTATTTAAGCTTTCCTTGCCCACCGGAGAAACTCTGGCTGGGTAAATCCAAAGCTGCCGGCGATTTTTCTTTTTCCGTTTAATCTTTTCCCCTCATGCGCCAACTCTAATTTTGTGCTTTCTGGCTCCCCCCCACCCCCCGGTGCTTATTTTTAATCTGCTGTCTCGGACCCCTCTCAAACGCTGATTCACCGTGGACCACCATCTTCCCAGCTGCTCATCTCTGGGAAACTGAGGCCAGCCCTGCTCAGGGACTCAGCTATATCACATAGGAAGTCTGGAGCAACTCGGAGAACAGAGACCAGAAGGGAGACGTCCTGAACCCCACAGCCCAGACTGTGCCTCACTGCCCAGAAGGGTCAAGGACTTTAAAGGCCAATTTTTCAGCTGGCAGCTCTGTCAGCAATGTGGACACAGAGCACGGTGAGGAGGCCAGGATGGCACAGAAGCTGGCACTCACCGAGACCCATTTCTGGTAAAATCGCATCCAGCCCCACCGGGGGTTGCCTAATGGTCTGTGCGTGTCTGTGCCTGACAGGGGTACTTTCACGTTCCAGCAGACAGAGAACCCTGTGTCATCATTAATGCATCCTCCTCCCCAGTCTTAGTCTCCATCAACCTCCGTCCTTCTCCCTTGGCAAGAAGCCATTCCCACCTCACACAAGCTCCAAAAGCCCAACTGGCACCTGTCTAAAAGGGGGCCGGGGGGAGGGCATGGGACAGAAAACCTGCCAGGAACTTCAGGGAAATTAAGGAGAAAAGGCATGATAAGTTGTTCAAGGTGCTCCTGCCAAAGGCACACAGGAACTGAGCAGGGGAGCCACCGATTCCGGGTTTTGTACAAACAGCAAATGGTTTTGTACATGAGGCCCATGGCCTCCGCTATATCACCCTGCAGAAAGTTCCAGAAAACTGTCGGCTCTTATCTGGGGGAGAAAATTCTGCATCAGATCAGAACTCCCTGCCTTGAGTAACTGGCAGCGGTAAGAATTCCAGAGGAAATCACGTGTGCCTACTCTTGGTGACATCACAAAGCTCTCCTCGGCACCTCTCTGGGCATTGCGCTGTCCTCAACACAAAGCAAGCCTGCTCTCACGAAGCTTACGGTCCCGTGGGGATGACGGCAGAGGCATAAAGAGAAGTGTGAACCCTGAAATTAATGTAGGACATCGATCCGTTCGACCACATTTCTAGATGTGAGCTTATATAATATCCTTTTGAGTCCATAAAAAAGAAACCATCCGACAAATCAGCCCCCCTGTCATTTTAACTAAAGCACTTCAACCAGTTTCGGTTCTGAAAATAGAGAAGTTCTGGCTTCATGCTTTTCTAGAAGTATGCAAGGCAGTGTGCAATTTACCTTTGGTGGAACTAGCAAAAGTAGTTACGATTTGTGAATTCTCCTTTTATTTAGATTTAAAAGTGAGAAATTCATTTATTCCAAATTCATTATCCACAACAGATAGAGTTTGCCCCTTGCTCCAATCTAGCTTTAAAGGCCACAGGAAATCAAAGAGGAGATCATGTAAACGACATTGACCATGAGCTCACATGTAGCAGGAAACTGCAGAGAAAAGGGTCTCTCCTTGCTTGCTGATACAAAATTCACACCACGAGGGACGCCTGGATGGCTCGGTCAGTTAAGGGTCTGCCTACGGCTCAAGTCCTGATCCCAGGACCCTGGGATTTAGCCCCATTATCAGGCTCCCTGCTCAGCAGGAAGGCTGCTTCTTCCTCTTCTTCTGTTGCTACTTCCCCTGCTTGTGCTCTCTCTCTGTCAAATAAATGAATAAAGTCTTTACAAACAAGAACAAAACTCACTATGATCGTGTACAAACCCAACTACAAGGCAAGGTTCTAATTAGTCCTCGTTCTCCCCACAAAGCTACAAGACCGGCAAATAAACCCCTCCAGCAAACCGTGCCAGAAGGAATAGAAGCTCAGGGATAACAATGCTAGCAGGAATTTGTACCTGTGGTGTAGTCCCTCATATTTTCTTTTAAAATGCTCATCTCTCCTGGGCTCCTGTCTTCCTGATCTTCATCCCTTCTCATCTCCAGAATCTAACTTTTTGGGGCAAAAAGTTAGATGCTGGAGTTCTATCTGAGAGGATAGAAGAGTGGACCAGAGGATAGACCAATGGACCCGAAAGGGGGTGAAAACCGCTGGCCTTGATTTGGCAACACTTACTATGTGTTTAGAATGTTCACACATTTGGGCTCCAAAATAATACTTTTAGGAACTGACCCACAGGAAATAGTCAACAATGAGTATACCTTTGTATGTGCAAATATTGTTTTGAATAATTTATTTTTTAAAAGATTTTATTCATTTATTTGCAGACAGAGATCACAAGTAGGCAGAGAGGCAGGCAGAGAGAGAGGGGGAAGCAGGTTCCCTGCTGAGCAGAGAGCCCAATGCAGGGCTCGATCCCAGTACCCTGGGATCATGACCTGAGCCGAAGGCAGAGGCTTTAACCCACTGAGCCACCCAGACGCCCCTTGAATAATTTAAAATTGGAAAACAACTTACTTAAATCTTCATAAATGTGGGCTTTAAGTCAACTCTGATAAGCCTGTACATCAAATTGAAAGTAACGCAGAAGCAATACAAGAAAGATGAACACTTTTGACTCTATAAAAATATGAACATTGTCTATGGCAAAAAAAAAAAAACAACACACATTTACAATGTCAAAGACAAACAGGTAAATTATCTGCAGCATATATGATATAATTTATTTGACATAAAAAGAACTCTTTAAAATCAATAAGAAAAGAACAACCCAATTTTGAAAAAGGCCAATAACCGTGCAAAAGATGTTCAATCTCACACAAAGAAATGTAAACTGTATTAGCAGCTAGATTCAATTTTTCATCTATATTATAGGCAAAGCCCCCCCCCCAAAAAAACACATTTTTTAAAATTGTTCTCATTCATTTTTGGTGGTATTATAAAGCTGAGGGACAGTCTCGTAATCTACCAACATCTTAAATCCTGGAATATTTCCACTGTAGGAATTTATCCTTGTATATATACTGGTACAGGCACACAAAAACACGTAGGGAATTTACAGCAGTGCTGTTTGTAACCCCAAAAACCTGGAACAATATAACAAATAAGGAATGGTACTTCCAGAATGTGCCACACAATGGACTACGACCGGCTGTTCCGTAGAACGAGGTAACTCTACAGACACTGACATGGAAAATGATGCCCAAGATACGTTGGTATACTGACTGCTGAATGACTACAGAACAATGGAGAATATTAATTAAGAATAGTCTCATCTGTGAGGTACATATATATTTTTTTCACATAAAGATAGAGAACGTCTTGAAAGACACAAAAGAAATATACCTAGTGGCAACTTCCAAAGGTTAGAACTTGAGGGGAACAGGGATTTTATACTTTATTTTATATCATTCTGAACCGTTTGGTTTTTTTTCTTTCAATGATTATTCTTGTAATTCAAAAAAAAAAAATTGAGCCATTAACTGAAACATTATTAAAAACCTACTCTATTACTGGAATTGTGTAGACACTGGGGATACAGTGGTGAATGGATAGACATTACTTCGCAAGTAGTAAATTATAATGTAAGTGAAAGGGATTATTGCAAGCGGGTGAGGGAAGACTAAAGTAATGGCAGAAGTGCTCCTGCCTGAAGTCGTCGAGCAGAACTTTTATAAGGAAGAGTAAAGAACTGGCGTGGGCAGGGGGGAGACAATGAGCAAGGGGTGTGATCAGATGGTTGATGAGGGACTGTTTTTCATTGTGGTCAGCCTATTTGCAAGAGGGTTGTGAATGAGAGACTCCAAAGTCTACTGCTGGCTCAGACTGAGCCTGGGTCAAAATTCAAGGTTCAGGGGTGTGGAGGGTGAGGTGGAGAAAAAGCCTAACTAAAGTTAGGCCATGACAGGTGAGTATTTTGTCCACATTCCTCAGGAACAAAGAGCGGAGCTAATCATTAGGAGACAAAGAATGGGAATCTGGTGGGTACCTGTCCATTAAGTCCTAGGTAAACAGGGGGTTGCCCGGAGTCTTATCCAGCTCATACTGGATAGGCTGGTTCTTTGCACTCAGCATTTCCAGGAACACAAAGGAGTGGGGGATTTCTTGCCCCTGCTGTTTTCCAAGAGAACAGGGCTCAGGCAGGATTTGACCTTGTCAAAGACGATCACAGCCCTCGAAGAGCTTTAATTCTTGAGGACTTAATAATTAAGTGATCAAATAAGTAAATAAACAAAAGTTGCAGAATTGTCATCAAATGCTTTCGGAGACAAATGACTCCTGGCCCCCCAATGAGGACCTATCAAGAACACTGTTAGCTCCTTAGCTTTGCAGTTTCAAAAATTCATCTGTATCTGCCCAGGACCAGACTGAAAGATCAGTGTAACAGAACAGATGGCACTGAAATGGACCCGATTATGTACAAAGATGTAAGATTCATTACAGCTCAATGAGGGAAAGCAAGGATTACCCAATAAATGGTGTTGGGACAATTAACTAGCAATTTGGAGAAACAGTAATTTTCAAATCTCACTTTATATTATGCACTAAAACAAATTCCAATTGAGTGGAAGAGTTAAACATGGGTTTTTTAAAACATCAAAATCTCAGAGAAATAGAACTGAATATTTTCCAAACCTCTAAAGGAGAGAGAACTTTATAGGCTCAGAAGCAACATAAAGAATAAAAAGAAAAAAAGGGTAAGATCTCTAAGTTTGACTGCCAAAAAAAGTAACGTATTAAAGCAAATGGCAAACAAAAAATATTGTAACAAAGAGGCACTATATTTAGTATTTAAGACATCGTGTATATGGGTCAGAAACAAATTAAGACTCTAAAAGATAGGGCAAAAGACACTCACAAAGGAAGTTATGTAACTAGCAAACAAGGATTTGAAACGTTCAGTTCCCAGAGAAAATAAAACTCTAAGTTACCATTTCCCTCTGTTAAGTTAGCATAAATTGAAAAATAATACCCCTGGGACTTCTGTTTCTGGTGAGGATGTAGAAAGGAACAAGTGACTGATAAGCCTGCCTTAGCCAGGAGAACTAGCTGAGGAAGCCACAAAATCGCAGTTTTCAAAACCATCAGAGTGCTCAGGATGGAAAAGAAACCTAAATAAACTAAAGTACAGAAATGACAAGGTCTTCCTAACATAGAAGAGATCCCTGGCTGCTTTTATCTAAGAAGTGTCAGGAAGAAGAGGGATCTGCCATAAACCCAGGTAAAGAAATTTCGGCCCAACACGTAACGACACCTAATAGGTCTATGTGAGCTCCTGTGACAGATCAGAATTGTGAGAACCCCAGTCCCAGAGCAAGTGCACACCCACCCACATGCCAAAACTTTCACACAGGTCTTCCTCAAGCACACAGGTAACAGACCCAAGGCAAAAGGCAAGATAGAAGCCAGAGGATTCCCTTGAGGCAGGCAGCATGTTTCCCAAGACAAGACCCACTAAAGACTGGGAGTAAGACAGAGAGCTGGGAAACCCCTTCCAAGGACCCAGGGCCTCCCCCAAGTGCAGCACAGTGGCCTTCCTAAGACACAGAATGGGGCAGAAGATGAGGAGGGGTCTCTTGAGTTGCAGAATCCTGGGGGAGGGACCTAAAACTCAAGCCGGCAGCTGGCTACCAAGCAGAAAAAGAAAAAGCCACCCATGGTCTAGAGAGCTGGCAACAGAGCTGCGAAGTCTAAAAAGATCTCTTGAGTCTCACTGGTGCTCAGGGCCCAAGCCCTAGTGGAGAGAGTCTTGAGCGCATTCTCAAAACACCTGACCAGTGATGCACTGAGGGGATCTGAAGATTAAATGCGTCCGTACCCTGCTCAGACAGAGCTTCGATGGTCTCTGTCCCTTACATTAGCAGGCTCGGAGAAGGGACATAACCTTTCCTATGGGTAAATATTCTTTATATCAGTCCCTAGTGATTTTTTACACACAGCATCCAACATAAATAAAGAATTAAGAGACCAAAAGATACGAGCCCAGAGATGTCTCAGATGTTAGAATTATCTAGACAGTGACAGCGGAATAAACAGAGTAAGTATGTATGAACGAATGGGAAATTTGGAGAGAGATGGAAACCATAAAAAAAAAAACAACCCAAATGGGCATGTTATTAATTCCTTAAAAGACCACTAATTCTGTTTAAAACAAAAATTATAACAATGAATTAAGAGTTTAGAGCATATATAATTCATTGTTACAGTTTTCATTTTTATGAAGTCCAGAACAGGCAAAAGAATTTTCTTGAGTAATGAAAATATTCTATAATGGGTGAAGGCTTTAAAGGTATATATAATTATCAAACCTCATCAAACTGATTTCTTACAATATGGGCCTTTCATGTCATACCACTTATACTTCAATTAAAAAAATTTAATAATATCCTAAGCTGCTGAAGGCATAGTGAAATCAATACTCCTATAAACTGGACAATGGTTTTGGAAAGCACTTGGGCAATATTAATCAAGAATTACTGAAAGTCCAAACATTTTAACTCAACAATTTCACTTAGGCAAATATACTCTCAAGAACTAATTCAACAAAAAGTAACATACACAATAATGTAATGCATAGTATTTTTGTAATAGGGTAATCAGAAGCACTTTGAAATCCAACACTGGATAATAACTTAACAATGTGCAATAAATATATATTTTAGCCATGGAAATTATATCATCATGGCCTGCCTGGGTGGCGCAGTCAGTTAAGCATCCGACTTTTTTAATTTCTGCTCAGATCACGATCTCAGGATGGTGAAATCGAGCCCACGCCCTGCACTGGGCACCATGTTCAGTGTGGAGTCTGCTTAGGTTTCTCTCTCCCTCTCCCTCTGCACCCCAGCCCCTGCACACCCTCTCTCTCCCTAAAATAAATAAATAAATCTTTATTTTAAAATTAAACTATCATGACTATATAGCAAGCTGAAGACATGTTTATGCTGTAAGCCTTCATGTCCTTGAAAAAACACACACATGAGAAAAGCACTGGAAAGAGAGAAACTGTAAGGCTAAGTCATTCTTATGTGGGGCATGTAGAAATATTTTTTTCTTTGCAGCTTGGTTATCTGCATCTTGATATTTTTCTTTCCTTTAAAATGTTTTCAGTTTTTTTAGCTTTCTTTTTTTTTTTTTTCTTCCTATCTTCACAATATTACATTTTCCTATCCAGGAATAAGGATTTTTTTCTGCAGTGATTCTCTTATCATTTACATCCTTCTATCATTTTCTTTGTTTAAATTGCTTTTTTATTGCACAGGAAACCCATGATTACATTTTCATGATTTCTCCTGTATAGAAAAGGACCTCAGTTTCGCCCAACGGTTTTTAGCTTCTAGAAAATAAATGGGAAGAGAGTTCATTTGTGAATATAACAAATTAACGAATGGGATGGGCCTTCCCAACGACCCAAATACTTGTGCCTCCCAGAAGGAATCATGACATAGAGCTAAACTCTATGCTGATTAATGTAAAACATTAAATCTATTTACTTGGAAAGCATCTGAAAAGACTAGCAGTGGTTAGTCTCTGGGTAGTGAGATGAGGTCAAACTGCTTTTTCTCTGTCTGCTTTTCCTACAGTGAATCTGTATTATTGTGTGACAAAAAAGAAATGGTAAACTTAGATCCCAATTTCAGGCTCAAGCCCTCCTGAAGCCCTGGACACGAGCCCGATCCCAGGGAAGGGGGGAAATGCAGCCAGAAGCTTCCCTGTCAGCGGTTCCTCCAGCCAGCCATGCTCCACTTCCTGTCCCTTGACCATGCACCCATCAGTCACACTGTCCACACGCCTCCCCGCCCCCCCACGGGAAGTAAGAGCAGGAAGCAGGGACCCTCAGTCTGGTCTCTCTTGGTTCCTGGACTCCTCGGTGTCACCTAGGCGGTAGAGCAAGAGCTACACCTACCTTCCCTCCCCGAGTCCCCAGCACCAGAGCCTGCTAAGCCATCCTAGCTCTGGTTCATGCCAGACCTTTATTAACCGTGACAAGGGCTTGGAAAGCCTGAGAAACATCCTAATTTCCCTGTCTCCCTGCAGAAGCAAATAGAGTTAAGGGAGGCTGTGGAGGGTGGAATGGTGGCAGTTGCATCCCTGGAGAGCCCAGCTCCAGCCTTCCTGGCCGGCTTGTGTCTCCCCCTCTCGGCTCAGATCTCCTCTCAGGAGCCTGGCCAAGCCTGCTGAAGGATTGCTGAGGAGGTGACTCCAAATCGAAATGAACATCCAGCTGTAAAGAATTCAGAGTGGTGATGAACAGCTTCATGGGGCCCTGGCATATTGCAGACAGCAGAGAAGTCTCTCCCCATCCACCCCTGAGTAAATTAGAGAGACACCCTTCGTCCCTCCCTCTTCCTGACCCTCACAGTGCTCAGAAAAAGGAAGCGTGACCACACCTAATGAGGAGGGGCGAGGAACAGCCCAAATTAGAGGGAACCTCATTAAAATATGTCTCCTCATAGCTATTCAATCACTAATTGACTTTTCCTCCTCACGTTAATTTTGACGCTGGTGTCTTGATTAATTAACTCTGTCACCAAAGCCCCAGGGTGTCACAGAAGGACTCACCAGGAGTTTATCTTCTTACATGCTGGCCAATTTGACAGGTAGGCTCTCCCTGGCCAGCTCCACGGGTAATGGCCTGAGCCTATCGTGGTCCCTTGAGCCCTAGAGGAAACGGAGAACTGTTGGCCACAGGGCCCAGCCAGCGGGAAGAGAATCAGAAGGCCTACACTGTTGCTTTCCCTCTCTGACAGCATAATAAATTTCCTTCTCTCCATCTGCATTCTCATCCGGAACTTCGTAGTTCATCACGGACACCATGGGCAGTGGGAGAACTGGAACACAAGTGTTGCTTCTGGATAAGCCTTCTGGGAAATCATTTGGTCCCTCATTCATTGCTTCAGAGAAGTATTTAACTTGTTTTTCACTGGCCTGTGCTGGACTTTGTGGGGAAGGAAGGGGTCCAAAGAAGTCGAAGCTATGGGCCCTGCCCATGAGACATTTATCATTTTAGTTGAAGAACTGTGACGTTCTCTTCTAAAAAACAGAGGCCAAGATTTGGTGTTCAGAGAAAACCCCAGGTGGCAAAATCAATTGTCCTGGCTATTTCAGCCATGGCCCC
>NC_081560.1:20352207-20531667 GCF_022355385.1 Mustela nigripes
TCCCCCGCGCCCCTCACTTCCTGGACCCCCTGGTATATTTCAAGCGTGCAATGAGTAACTGCCACGGAGCTACCAGCAGGGGGAGCTTTGGCAGGAGAAATTAAAAAGTCAAAGTTCTCTACCTCTGTCTGGCTTTCTCCATTCTCCCTCCTGGACTGGAGGCATTAGGTCTCAGGAGGCAGCGTTTGAGGGAAGGGAAGCTCTCCTTTCCTCCCCTCCTCAGCCCACCGTGCAGAAGAGGAAGACTGACCCAGACTCGGCTCCAGCGCTCCACCCTGCAGCTGGGCTGAGGGTCTGCTCCTGGTCCGCACAGCACCGGGAGCTTTTAGGCATCTTTTTTTTTCTTTCTCTTTTCTCTTCAGCTTGGTGGCCGAAGTGGCACACCGCCCTGGGGGCTCACTGCTCTTGAGCACACCACGCACCCTGCCCTCTTCTCTCTCCTTTCCAAGCGGAAAAGGAGGAAGATTCCTGAGCAGGGATTGTCTTTTCCGATGGTATTTGGTGTGAGGAGGAGGAGAAAGCAAAAGCCACGGCTGCTTCTGTTTCCTCCGGCCTAATTTACAAAACCCACCTGATTGTGGCTCAGGGCCCACCCTTACTAGCATTTAGGTGTTATTTTCCCTTTACAAGTTGCATCACATGCGTCTTTCTCTAGGAGACTCCTAGGGAAGAATGCTGTGATCTTGGGCAGAATACGGCTTTTCCAGGGTCCCCTGTCCAAAGACCATCCTCGAGTGCCTGATACATATGGAAAGCCAACAAGGCCAAGTCATCCCCACAATGTGCCTCCTGCAGAGGGCCTGGTCCTGGTAGTATTTTTAAGGCTCTACCCTAAAGAACTCCCTTGTCATGTGCTCATATCTGACACGGACTTTCCCAGATTGCCCCGCTTCTCATATCTCCTGTTTTCACTCTTGACCTATTTTTACCCTACTTTGGCAACCAATAATAATATCCTCTGCTTTAAAATGAAATAAAAATCCTAATAGTTTTCTATACTGTCATCGAATCTCCTCACTATAGCCTATGTGGAAGGTTGTACTGCTGATCTCAACTCCTGCTGCTCCTCTCCATGGAAGGACTGTGCATCCCCAGCCCTGATGGCATCACTTTCGGCCATGTAACTTGCTTTGGCCAGTGGAAGGGGCCCATCCACTTCCATGCAGAAGCTGTAAGGATCACGTGATCCTGTACCTTCTCTCTTCCCTCTGAGAAAAGACAAGAAATGTCCCAGGTAGGAGCTGTCCCATCTACCGGAGTCTTGGAGTGAAGATTTGTAGCCCATCCATTATAGACATGTAGTATGCGTGATAAATAACCATCTTTACAAATGCTATTGAGATTTGAGGGTTCTTTGTTACCATTCAGAGGAGCCTCATCTGACTAACATATTCTATGGTACGATCCAACCCCTAATCACTTCTCCAATTTCATTTCCTACCTTCCCTTCCTTCACCCGCTACATTGCAAGCACCCTGGCCTTCTTTCTCTTCCTTGGACATGCCATGTGTGTTCTCACCTCAAAGCCTTTGCACAATACGGATTCCTCTGCCCAGACTGCTTTTCCCTGAGGTCTTCACATGGCTGGCCCTTCTTCATTATTCAGATCTTGGTTTGAATCCTAGCTTGTTAAGAAATGCCTGCCCTGAACCCTATCTAATGGAGTCCCCCAGCTATTCTCTGTCACGTTATCCTGTTTTCTTTTGCATCTGTCCACTAGTTTGTTATTTGTTTTCCCTCCTCGGGAATGAGCGCTTCATGAAAGTAGAGATCTTGTCCATCACAGTCACTGCTGGATCTCCAGACACTACAAGGTTACTGGACACATAACATACACTCAGTAATATTTGTGTCATGAATAAGTAAAAGTCTCTCCCAAACTTTAAACCCAGTTTCAAATGCCAACTAGATTCCTCTTCCCAGAATTCATGACTCCAGAGACCCAGAGCAGAATTCATAGTTCTGTCCCCTCTTCTCTTACCCCAACCTTGTCCTCATCTTATTCCTGATTAATGCCTCCATCCCTTACCCTGTCCCCACAACCAGACTCCTCAAGTACTTTCCCACACCTCCCCTTCACTCATTTCCTCCGTTGCCAATCAGTCGCCAGGCTGATTCTCTTTTTTAAATCTTTCTCTAATCTACTTCATCCTCATTCCTACGCACCTGCCCTCACTCAGGCCCTCATCATCCGTTGCCTGGATTATCACAATCTTTGCAGAACAGGGTTCCCTGTTTCCAATTCTCTCCCCTCCCATCTGTGCTGCACACTGCCACCAGAATTATCTTTCTAAAATCTGATAACGTCACTCCCCTGTTTAGAAGGATTTAAAAGGAGCTTCAGGATAAAGTTTAACTCCTCAGAGGCCACGAGATACCTTTGCCTTCTGGCACCTGCCACTTTGCCAGTATGTCTGCCACTCATGGCCGGACGCCTCACCCCATTCGACCCCACTGAGCCAGAGTAGCAGATCCAACATGTACTTGCACTTCTGCTCCCTCTCTCCCTGGGATGCCCTTCCCCCCTTCGCCTCCTCAAACTCACACTAAGGAACAGGCACATATGCACACACTCCCATCAGGACCCACCTACTGAGAGCGAGGGAGCAGCCTTCTCTGCCGCTCCCCTGCTCTCCCTCTCGGTGCTGTGCGTAGCTTCTCCCTACCCTCCTCACCCTCCTCCTGAAAACAAGAAAATAGCTCTAATGATGTGCCTGATGCAAACCTCTCTTACAAGATCACATGGCACCATATGCTCTTCGGGTACAGGTTCATCTGTGCGCTTCTCAAGGGCTGAACAAGCAGCCTTTCTCCTCTGAGGGCCCAATACTTCACACAGCATGTCCTTCCCCACGGACACATAGCATGTGCTCAATAATCTCGTTCCAGCGACTAGACGGACAGATGGTATTAGGTATAGGAGAGAAAATAATAGATGGACTAATTACATTACCAACCGGAGTCTGCATGATACGACCAGGAAAAGAATGCAGAGGACAGTAGAATCAACTCTTAGTTTCAGTTCTGCCCTAATAAAGCTACCCTACAAAGTGGATACACACCCGGAGTAACAGGAAGAGGATCCCAGGCTGAAGGAGCCCTTAGCTCCAGACCTCATCAGTACGCTGACCTTCAAATGACTCTTAAACTCCCTGTCCCGGGAGTCCTCACTTACTGCTTACATAGCTTTCTCCCACTGGTATATTATAAGAAAGGGCTTTACTGATGCTGTTCCCATTGTGCAGATTCTGAAAAAGGAAAAGGATATCCCCAAACCACACGACTGGTAATCAGCAAAGTAGAACTGCAACTAGGAGTCTCTGATTCTAAGCTGAGGGTCCTCCTCACCCAGCTGGGTCATCTTCCCCTCCAAAGAGAGCACCAGTAAGTGGATTATCTCTGTTACCACCACCTCTAAAACGCTTTGGTGCCAATACTTTCTCCCCTGCGGCTGTCTTGAATCACTTCCCACACCTAACCTCTCACTGTCCCAAGCCCCTATTAGGGCCCACGAGGGCCCAGTCTCTGGAGAGTGGGCCAGGACCCCTGGCTCTTCCCCCCGGAAATGGGGGCTCCCCTCCAATGGGGAGCAGCATGATCCTCAGCAGGGCCACTCAGAAGCCAGGCTGTCATTTTAGAAGATTTGGGTTCCAACTAAATACTATTCGGGACTCAAAATAACCTCTCCAGTCTCCCTGCTTATTTCTTAAATGGAGTTCTTAACAGTAATGATGGCACCTGTGGGGGAGGAAAAAGAAAGGATTTAGGCTGAGAGTTGGTTTCATGTCACCTAAAAGGATTATTTTATACCATCAGAAAGATAATTCCCCTCCTACTGGGGGAGGATGGATTAGGTCTTTACTTCAGTTGGCACTTTATGAAAAGATTATTTAAAGATTATAGGACAAAATGGATACATTTGACAACATCTGCGAGGGCTGGGTTTTTTGGCTGCCTGAGAAACAATTGTTAATTTATACAATTAATAGATCGCTCACAGTGGTGCTAATCTAGAGGCCGCCTGCCCATAAATGTCCTCCACACACTCCTGCTGTGGAGTTTTCTTTCCCATCTCCCCGCTGATTTTTGATGAAGAATGATACAAAATGCCACTGCCTCCATGAAGTCTTCCCTGATCTCTCTACTTGGAAGTGGACACTCTTGCCTCCGGACTCCTTCCCCTCTTTGAAGGTATTATCAGCATGCTGCTTAGTGCAGGGGACCACCCTCTCCTCCTGGACCAGAAGCTTCTTGCACACATCATTACTCAGGCCCCATAAAGCTGTTGCATACCTCAGGTGGGGAGAAATTTAAACGCTTCTCTGTGCTCCCAGGTCTCAGCCATTCCCCCAGGCAGTATAGGGAAGGAAGGTCTTAGAGGCTTCCAGGGGTCAGGAGGGCACCAGTGTTGCTGGGGTAGGGTTCTGCTGCTCCGAATCTCACCATCTTGTTATTCACAGCTTTGGGGCTGAGGAATAGGCTAGGACCTGCCACCCGGAGGGGCCTCTAGAAAGCACTGAGGCCCAGAGCATCTTGGTCAGACATGTCAGATCTCAGGCAGCTCGGCTATTTCTGGTGGGGCAGTCATGAGAAAAGTACTTAGGAAAAGTACAGAGGATCCTGGATTACTTTTCGGAAAAGCCTCTGGGCGTGATATGACGGAAGCAAGTCTGCTGTACTCGGAGTCGAAAGCTCAATCTATGAATAGCACCTATATGCATTCACAGCACTGCCATCCCCAATGGCTACCCACTCTTTAAGCTTCTTCCCGTCACGGCCCTTCGGCCCACGCCAAACTAGAGCCAACCCTAACATTCATGCCTCAAACTCTTCCCTGCCTCCCAGAATGAGTTACTTCTGCCTGGACTGCCTCCCCTCAGCCCTTCCCTGCCCCATGAATTTCTCCTCCACTAGTTTAGACTCAGCTCAGATGTCAGCTCCTCTGTGAAGCCTTCCCTGATGCCTAGTATATATTATCTGAGACGTAGAGAAGCAAAAACCACCGTTTCTGAAAACATTCACTAATAAGTGGCCACTTGTGATAAATACTACTCAACAACTATTTACTGAGTGCCCATTGCATGCCAGGCACGGATCTCCAAACTTGGAATACAGCGGTGAGCAAAACACACAATTATGCCCATGCTCGTGGCCTTACACTCTAGCAAGGGGCAGGGGGTATCCGTACACGACAAGCACAGTGACAAGTAAATTATATAACATGTTAGAGGTTGGCTAAGTGTGTGCAAAACGGAAAAAGTAGAGAAGAGTCCAAGGGACAGAGAGAGTTGAGGGGGACAGGAGGAAGGGTGGACGGAAGGGGGCTGTCGGACAGGCCAGTTTTAGGAACTCAAGAGAAGGAAGGAGGGAAGCAGAGGCAGAGAGCAGGCTACAAGGAGTGTCTGATAAGCAGCCAGAAATGAGGCCAGCGTGGAAGCCAGGTGGTGAGGCGGTGTCGAGGAAGAAGGAGAGATCATCCCTGTCTACACTGCTGCTATGGAAGCAAGATGCATGCTCAGAGTCACGAGCCAGCAACACGGAGGGCAGAGGTGGGTTTTACAAGAGCAGGTTTGGTGGGCAGACTGGAGTGAGGGCTGACTGAAGTGAACCGGAGAGAGTGGGGAAACGAGAATGTGGAGGCAGCGGGTGTAGACAACCTGCTTGAGGTTGGCTGCGAAGGGGAGCAAAGACAAGGGACACGGGCAGGCGCAGAAAGGCACGGGGAAGAAAATAACAAAGGGCAAAGCACCAGGGCCACAGGCCAGGGGAACTTTTGCTAGAGTGGAGGGGGCGGACAGAACAAGTGCACACGTGCACACGCCACGGGAAGTCCTGACTCCCTGCAAAACTGAAGTCTCATCCATATTCACCATGCTCGGGACCTGGGCCCTCTGTTCAAATGTATTCATTTATTCATTCATTCCACGGATTTTCACTGAACGCCCTCTACATGCCTGGTTTGTTCTAGGCACTCCCCAGGACACAGTGCAGACAGGCCAATGATCTCTGCTCGCCTCCTAAGTTCCTAAGTTCAAGAGACTCAAAAGACAAGGACATTTAACATCCCCTATAATAAAAGTTCTGATAAATGTTCACATTATGTCATTATTATAGCCGTCATCAAGATGTATCACCATGGTCTAGCCCCTACACTAGCCCCTACACTATAATATTTATAACTCCAGCACCTAACAGAGTTTCTGACATAGAGAAGGGACTTTTGAGATGCTTGTTGAATGAATATGTGAAACCTGAAAGATGAGAGAAAATCCTCATTTCAGGTTCCTCCATAACATTCACCGACGTGAGTTACCAAGCTATACCCTCTGAAAACAAAACATCCCCGTGACATCTAACACCTTTGGACAAAACAGTGATTCACACGGAAGTATGAAGCAGTATGCTTGGATCCTTTTCTCTTAACAACCAGCTCAGATGGGCCATCCCTTATCGACTGGACTTCTCCGTGGAGCGGGACAGGATGGAGATGTGGGTGAGATGCTTTGGAAACTGAGGTACCACCAGGTAAGAGAAGATGAGATGTCCTGGCCCAGCGGTTGGTCCTGCTTCAGCACGGTGACATCAAATACCACAGGAGGGGACGTGGGGGTGGGACACCAGAAGGGGTTCAGAGGGTGAACAGAGTTTGTAAAAGGGCTCCTTAGTTTGAGGACACTTGGAACTCCTGTGGCTGACAGTCCCAAGCTCCATCGCCAGCCATTTCCAGGTGGCAAGAAACAAAATGTCTAATTCTAAATTGGTGTTTCTGATTGTTTTAATTAGTAGGCTGACTATGTCTGATTAATTCTTTGCCCTTGCAAACTTCCCATCAGTACATATATTTGGCACCGTGCAAAAGCCGCTCGCCTTTCAATGACTTGTGCTCTGTGCGTCTGGAGAAGGGCAATCACGGAAGAACAAGCCAGAAAACAATTATTTGAAGGAATAAGAAGGAAGCTGGCACTTGATCTTATTACTTCTGACCAATTTCTTGCTTTCTGTTTAAGGATAAGAGCTCTAAATAGTTTTTTTTAAGATTTTATTTGTTTATTTGACAGAGAGAAATAGAGAGAGAAATCACAAGTAGGCAGAAGAGAGAGGAAGCAGGCCCCCCACTGAGCAGAGAGCCCCATGTGGGGCTCAATCCCAGGACCCTGAGACCATGACCTGAGCCAAAGTCAGGAACTTAACCTACTGAGCCACCCAGGTACCCCAAGAGTTCTAAATAGTTTAAAGTGAAATGGAATCATTTTGAAATTGTACCTTCTGGGAAATGTTCCCACTGGGAGTGTCCAGCAGGCTGGAACCCACAGCCAACTCCACCCCCAAGTAGTTCAAACTTCAAGCTTCTTGTAGCCCTGAAGAACAATTTCACCTTCCTCAAGTTCAAGACACTTGGAACGTCAATGGTAGGAGTTTTATGCACTTTGGGACCGGTCAGCACTGGATACTAAGAGACCAGAGAGGAACTTGATGTATATGAATAGGAAGAAACCAATAAAGGAAACTCGGGAGCAACTAAGCCACTTTAATGATGTCACTGAAGAAAATCATGTCTGGAAATATGACTCCAGTAGACGAGCCAAGTGGAATGCAACTGCCATCCAGGCGGCTGTCAGCCAGGCCATTAAGACCCCACACATCATCTGATTACTTGCAGAGAAATGGTCGGGTCGGTTCCAGACAAGGTGAGTGGAGATGGATGGAGATCTCATGGTAGAGAAGATGGAAAGAGACCTGAACGCCCAACAGAAAGTGGAGATACTAAGTGCTCTCAGGACACTTGGAGAAAAGCTGACTGCGATCATGAGGCCCTCTTATCAGCAAACACAAGTCTCCCCTCAGCCAGTCTGAGAAAGTCTCTACAGACCTTGGCTCTGGAGGCAAACTTCTGGCACTGACAAGTTCTGATGTTGGACAAACAAAAAAAATGACATGGCATGGAAGCCTGGGACACTCTCACTATACATGGCATTTCTCTTCTAGGGATCCTGAATCTTTGCCAAGAAATTAAAAGACCCTAGAAATGCACTGATAACCTAAAAAAAAAGGTGACTGAATAACACTGTTGTGGCTTCAGGTTATACCCTTCATCATGGTGCTTTGTGATCCTAGACTTGTTGGGATGATGGACACATGGGAACTTGTTCGTTATGTCTCTCATGTTTGAGAGAGAGAACAGGAAACAGCTTCTCTGCCCGTTTTTATCAAGCCTCCTTGTTTTTAAGTGTTGATAGTCAACAAAAAGAGAACTAGAAATTAAAATTAAAATTAAAAAATAAATTAAACCTTCTGTAAATTTTTATGGCTGAATATTATCATGCTATATGAGTAGACCTTGTTCTGTTTATCCATCCATTAGTGGACACGGGTTTTCCAGCTCTTGGTTGCTGTGGACATGGGGGCACAAGGCAGTATTAGAGTCCCTGCTTTCATTTCTTTTGGACACATACATATAAGTGGAATTACTGAATTCATACAGTGGGTTCTACCGACCTTTGGAGAAACTGCGAGACTGTTTCCTAAAGTGGCTGCACGATTTTATGCCCCACCACCAAGGCATCGGGGTTCCCACTTTCCCGCATTCTCACCAACACGTGGTTTCCTGCTGCTGTTGCTGTTGTCTTTATAGTCACGCTTATGGGGTGATGTGGGATCTCACTATGCTTTTGATTTGCAGTTCCCTAATGACGAATGCTGTTGGGTACCTTTGCAGAGCTGTAAATCAGTAACAGCTTCCTGTTCAGCTTCCTCCGGGACTCGGTGATGGCAGCACATGACACCGGGGATGTGAATGTAATGCTCAATACAAGTTATTACTAAGATGATGCTTCCACACGAGGCACTGATGTGTGACTTTTACTCGGAGGTTTGGGTGCTTCTGAACAAGAGCGGTCCTGCACGGGGCATCCGGGTAAGAGATGGCAGAGGTCTTGTTCCTGTGGGCCAGTCCTAGCCACTCCCATGACTTCAGCCATTGAAGGGTAAATACTCGTAACAGCCTCGCACACGTGTTTCCAGCCACTGGGGGGGGGGGGGGGGGCTGTTACCCCCCTCCTTTCGGCTGTGTGGAATGCAGTTGGGTCTAAAAAAGATTTTGACCTTCTTTTCCAGGCATATCTGTGTGTGGATTTGACCTTGTGGTTTTATTTATTTTTTTAAAGATTTACTTGTATATTTTAGAAAGAGAGAGAGAGAGAAAGATTGAGCGAGCATAAGCGGGGGGGAGGGGCAGAAGGAGAGGGAGAGGGACAAGCAGACTCCCCGCTGAGCACGGAGCCTGACACAGGGCTTGCAACCCTGAGATCATGACCTGAGCCAAAATCAAGAGTCAGAGGCTTAAACTACTGAGCCACCCAGGCACCCCTGACCTTGTGGTGTTAAATGATCTTAAACCACCATTAGCAATCTGACACTCTGACCATGTGACCTGAAAATTATTTTATATTCTGGCTTGTGAGGTCACACAAACAGTAGTGACTCAAATTTCACCGACCAGAGTTTATTCAGAAGCTCAAAACACTGTCAAATGCCCCTAGGCAAATGTTTCTAGAAATCCAGACCCAAGGAATCATCCACCAGGTATCCCACGCCCCAGAGCCCTCATGGTGCTCTGACTGAAGTAAAAAGGGGGAGAACATCTCTCTCACCCTCTCTGAATACCTGGGGACCCAAGCAGGGCTGTGAGCACTGTGACCTCACAGAGCCCGTGGAGAGAACTCCTGAGGACTTCCGTCCACACCACAGGCTGCAGACCTCAGTCTGTGGGTCAGGAGGAACAGACCCCAAGCTATCTACCTACACCTCATCACCTCATCTCCCTCCTTCTCTGGCTCCTCACCCTTACGCCCGTTCTGCTGTGCCAGCTATGGCTCGCGCCTCACCTCCACCCTGCACTGACCTGTCAGGGATACTCCACAGTGCAGTACCATAGCCAAGGCTTTGGAGTCAACACAACCGGGGTTTCAGTGACAACAGCACTAATTACACATGGCAGCCTTGGCCATAGGGCTTCCCCTCATAAGCCTCCACTTCCCCAGACACTAACCAGGGATAAGGAGACCTTCTTTCAGAGTCGTTACGAGAATTACGGGGTTTAGGAGAGCAGCTGGCGCGGGGCACGGCTTGATCAATGTCAACTTACCTTTTTTTTATATTTTTTTTTTTCTTGCAGTTGTTTCATGCCTAAATCTGAACCAATTCTCATCCCTCTCACCATGAATATCTCAGACTAAGTCCCCATCACCTCTTGCCACATTGTTCTAAGAACGTGCTTACGCTTGCTCCTGCTTCCCCACGGTGAGCTTGCACAAAGCAGAAGGAAGGCGCCTTTCCAAGTGGGAGTCGGATTATGCGTACTTAAAACTCCCAACACATCAGGATGAAGCCAACCTGCTCTCCACAGCCCCTGCCTGCCCTGCCCCCAGCTCTTCTTCCTCCTCCTACCCTCCGCACCCTCTGCCCAGCCTCCGTGGCCACCTCGCTTTTCCCAGGCACACTACAACCCGTCCTGCCTCATGGCCTTTTCCTTGGTATTCCTGCCACTGGGACGGATGTCCCTATCACTTCAGTGTCTGTTCAGATGTACCACTGTGTCCTTCCTAGTTCACCTTTTCTACCCTAGATGCCCTGTCCCCAGTGGCACTCCCTAGTCCCTTGCCCTGCTTTAATTTCTTCACTGTCTTTGCTATGATCTGAAGGTCTGTCTCCCCTCCCACAAAAGCTTGTGTTGAAATTCTAATGCCCACTGTGATGATATCAGAAAGTGGGGCCTTTGAGAGGTGCTTGGTCATCAGGACGGCGGAGCCCTCGTGAACAGAACTAATGTTCTTACGAAAGAGGCCCCCAAGAGTCCCTTGCACTTCCTGCCCTGTGAGGACACAGCAAGAAGTCAAGAGTCTCCAACCCAGGAGAGCGCCTTGGCCTGAACCCTACCATGCAGGCACCGTGCTCTTGGACTTCCAGCCTCTAGAACGCTAAGAAATAAATCTCTGTGGTCCCTTTGCCAACCAGTCTGTGGCCTTTTATTATGGCAGCTCGAACAGACTAAGAAAGTACTGATCATTATATGAAATTATACCGGTTGTGCATTTATTTAATGCATGGTATTTATTTTGTGCAAAATTAATATCACGCATATTAGTTTTATGCAATTTTAATTTAATGCATAAAATAATACTCTCTTAACAGTTCCTGTCTCTTTACTGTGCTTTATTTGTCTGAATAGCACTTACCACCTGGGTGTTACTCATTTATGTATTTTGCCTACTGTAGTCTCTCTGTCTCAGTAGAATATAAGCTCCCTAAGGGCAGGAATCTTGACAGCACCTGGCAGTGCCAGGTATGGAGTTGGCCTGCAGTAAATACATGTTGAATCAGTGAATAAGTCTGTCTCCTTTCTGAAACACCAATTGCCTCTCCGGATCCAGTGAAGAAGGAAGGCTCCGCACCCCTTTCCGCAACCCACCTCTCACTGTGTGGGGGGCATGTCTGGTTTGGAAGGCCTCCCTAGTCTCTGGGCACCAGCAATGCAGATTTATTTCAAGTCGACACAAGCCATGATGGAGCAGCTGATGAGAAAATTCAGGGCTTGTTCGCTGCTCTGGGTTCATGGTCATCAGACACGGGCCAGCCATGTGGCCATGCAGTGTCCCTGAGGGGCCTCTGAGGGGACAGCAGCCCAGGCCGGCATCCCTTTCCTGGCATCAGGAGAGCAGACTGCCGTGAGAAGGGAGGAGCCTTGACAAAGTGGCCAGGTACCTCTCCGGGTTCAAGACCAGAGTTCAAGACCCCCGCTCCGCCCTGCGGCTGCTCATGGACTTGCGCTAGGCTCTCGCCTTCGAGTGTGCCCGGGACTGTGGCCTTAACTCCTGGCCCCATTCAGCCCCTTCATCTTCTGCATTCTGAGCTCCTGACACAACACACTCTCAGCCAGCAGAACTCACACAAATTGCTACTTTTGCATGTCTGTGTGTGTGGTAAAATGTACCTAAGGTTTATCATTTGAGCCATTTTAAGTGTACAGTTGAGTGGCATTAAGTACATTTGAGAACTTGGCCCTTCAGCCTCCTCTGGCTCAGGCAGTAAAATCTTCTTTATTGACACAAGCCACAAGCCTGCCTTCCCCTGGGCGTCCCCCTTCCACCCCGGTCACTCTTCAGTCTTCTCTGTAAGCATCTCATAACCTGACCCTCACACGTTAGCGTTTCCCAGGGCTTAGCCTCTTGCTCTGGTCCTCACATGCTCATAGGTGATTACCTGCACTCTCACCGGTATTACCAAAATTAATATAAAAAAATTACTGGTATTACGATCATAATTTGGTGACCCCCAAATTTAGAGCTGCAACCCACCGCGGTCCTCTGAGCTCCAGACGCACATACACAACCCCCTCCTGAAAGTGTCCCCTCGGATATCTCATGGGCATCTCATTGTTAATAAAGTTGATACTCAATCCTCGATCGTTGCCCTCAAATCCTCACACTCCTCCATCTCTATAAATGGTACCACTATCCACATAACTGTTTAAGGACAGGAGGACACCTCCTTAATCATAATCTCTCTCTCTGCCTCCAATTCAATCCATTACCAAGTCCTGCTGGTTTCGTTTCTCCCTCCAAAGTATTTCTTGACTCCATCCACCTCTCTTTCATTTGCTTCCTAATATGTGATTCATCCCAAGGCCGGCTTTCACCTGGAGGGTGTCCTCGTCACCCGGAGGGTGTCCTCGCCGGGTGTTCTTGCTCCTGGTCCTCCACATCTACAATCTATGATCTCTGCAGAAATTAGGTCAGGGGGCATGCCTCCTCCCTAAAACCTTTAATAGCTTCTCATTATTCCTCAAATAAAACACAAATGTCTCATCATGACCAATAAATCCTAAATGATCTGGGCTTTGCCTAATGTTCCCAGCTCATCCTGTGGCTGTCTCCCCCCACCGGCCACTACACTCCAGCCACCCAGGCCTTCTTTTTCCCTTGAAGATACAGAACTCTCTACTCCATGGCCTTTGATTATACTCAGCCCTTTCCCCAGAGATACATGCATTCACCCACTTTACCCCTGGCTGCCGCCTCCTTCTCCTCCTCTTTCAGAACTCATTTACATGTTACGGCTTTAGAGAGGTTTCCCTGACCATCCTAATTAGCTACATTTTCTACCTCTGCATTCTGGTAATTTCTTTCTTAGCATGCATTATAATTTGTGCTCAGTTGATCATCTGAAAATACTTTTTTACACCTTCTTTGTGTCAGACACTAAGGTAGGCCCAGGGGATGAGGCTGTAAACAAAATCAGACACAGCCCATACTCTTAACAGAGCTTTTAGTGGAGTGAAGAAAACATATATGAATTTCTTTTTTAAAAATCATAACTGTGAGTGTATAATACAAAGTGGCATGAGTACTACAAAGAAATTTCTCTCTTTTAAAATTTTATTTTTATCTATTTATTTGCTTGAAAGAGAGAGAAAGAGCGTGCATGAGCAGGGGGGAGGGGCAGAGGGAGAAGCAGGCTCCCCACGGAGCAGGGAGCTCGATGCAGGACTCAAGCCCAGGACCCTGGGATCATGACCTGAGCCCAGGGCAGACGCTTAACCAACTGAGCCATCCAGGTGCCCAGAAAGTTCTATTTCAGAATAGAATGAAGAAGCCAGCCCTGGACTAGAATGTGGGAGGCTCCAGCTGGCATCTGAGGGACTAGCAGGGGTTAACCAGGCAAAGGGAGGAGAGGAGCTTTCCAGGCAGAAGGAAAAAGTGATGCAAAGATCTTTCAGCAAGGCAGAGCAGAATTCTAGGAAGGTCTGGGCAGCAGCGGCAGAGAATGAAGCAGAGAGGTGCATGATGTCAGGAAGCTAGCCAGGAAACACCATGCCCGGGCCTCGAGGCCACACTAAGGAACATGATTTAATCCCGGGAGGAAAAGCGAGCTGTTCAAGGTTGTAAGTAGGAGGCGGGTTAGAGGTCAGGACTCCCATGATAGCATCTGCTTCTGCGCAAGATCACTCTAACCACAGTGCTTGGGGAGGTCATAGAAGAGCAGAGAGGCCAGTAGGGAACTTCAGGGCTAGCCTGAGGAGCCACGATGACAGCAGGCTCAGGAGCTGGCAGATATGGGGAGAAGCTGACACACTGGGAGGAGATTCAGAAATCAAATTGATAGGAATTTATGGTGGATTTGATAGACATAACGAAGGAGAAGAAGTCTCAAGGAAACCTCGATTTCTGACTCAGTGGACTGCAGGATCACTCACTGAAACAGGGAACACCAAAAATGAAAAACAGAAAATTAGACATGAACTGGGCAGGGGCTCCCAGAGGGAAGGGAGCATGAGTTGGTCCTAGCCTGTTGAGTCTGAGATACCTCTGGGAAATGGAAATGGAAATATGGTAAGATTGAGAGAAGCAGGGGTATCACATGCTTGGGTCAAGAGCCAGCAAAGGATGTGAGCAGAAGCTCTAACTTAAAGACTCACTGATGTGTAGACAAAGAACTGGATATTTGTGTCTCCCCAAAATTCATATACTGAAATCCTAAACCCAAATGAGGCCTTTGGGAGGTGATTAGCTCATAGCACGGAGCCCTCATGAATAGGAATAGTGGCCTTGTACTCAAAGTGAACTCCATTGTTTTGAGTCTGGGGAACTGAGAAGGTGAGGTTTATCTTTGTAAGAGTCCGTGGGAGGAAAAAGTTTTGGGTGCAGATCACTACCTTGATTCCAGTCTGTTAAGCTGGAGGTGCCTAACGGAGCACTGTCGTGCATCTGCTGGGGTAAGGTGTTCCAAAGAGAGTCAGTTCTGGAGTTAGGAAATGTTGAGCCATCAGCACGTGGGTGGTACTTCAATAGATGATATTTAAAGCCAATGAGATTAGATGAAGTCACCTTGAGAGTAAGGGTTAAAAAAAGAAAAGGTCTGAGCATGAGGCCCTGGGACATCTCCAGGTTTAGAGGACAAGAAGATGGGAGAGGCCAGAGAAGGAGACTGAGAAGAAGGGACCAGCGAGGAAAAAGGAGAACCAAAAGAAAGGGGTCGCCCCAGAAGCCAAAAGAAGAAAACACTTCAAGGCAGAGAGACATAACCACCAAATTAAATGAAGCTGATAGGGGAACCTGGGTGCCTCAGTCGGTTAAGCATCTGTCTTCAGCTCAGATCATAATTTCAGGGTCATTAGATCAAGCCCCACATTGGGGGGGGTGTCTCTGCTCAGCAGGGAACCTGCTTCTCCCTCTGCCTCTGCCTGTCACCCCCCCCACTTGTTCTCTCTCTCTCTCTCTCTCTCTCTTTCTAACGAATAAATAAATAATCTTTTAAAAACAATAAATGCAACTGATAGGTCCAGTTAGATGACAACCAAAGAATATGGCCACTGCACATAGTGCGGACATAGTGTAGACATCACTGTGGACATAGTGTGGACATCACTGTTGACCTTGAGAAGATTCATTTGCACAGTAACCCACAGAGGAGAAAAATGGGAACCAGTGGGTACAGACAACTTTTCTAGGAGTTTCACTGTAAACCAAAGAAGATACTGGAGTGATAGCTAGAAAGAAGGGTGAGGCCCAAAACAGACTTGAAGGTTTTTTAAATGGAAGCAGTACCAACATAAATGAACATGGATGGGAATGGTCAGCATGATAGAGAAACAAAATGAACACAGTGAGTACAAATGAGTCATTCAGGACCAAAGGAGGAGAACTGCTGTAGTAGTGTTCTTGAGTAGGAGAAGGGGAGGGAGCAAGTCCTCGGGTGAGAGGGCTGCTGTAAGGCTGGCAGAGACCCATACCGTGGGAAATAAGATGGCCATGTGGGTCGGTAGGTCCCAATGTGGGTGGAAGCTTTTGCAAATTCTCTGCCAAGAGTGTTCATTTTCTCAGTGCAATGCGAAAAAAGAGCATCCGTGGTGAGTTAAGAGAGGGATGGGGAGAAGGGGGACTGAGAAGAGACAAAATGGTCATCGGGGAGAGGGAAGGGCCAAGGGACCCGGAGGTCCCTTGCTGGGCAATGTCAGGGCTCCACGAAGTTTAGTGATCAAATATTTATCGTGACCTTGAAGATGAGTTTTAAATCACTGCTCTTGAAGGTGGGGCAGATTCAGATGATGCCAATGTCTGGGTTGTACTTGCGGACGTGGGTGATTGAGATGGAATGAAAGAGGATATTCAGTACTGTGGTTTTGCTTACTGGTTCATCTGCTGGAATAAGCCCCTTCTTTACCATTGTGTGCAGGGCCTGCTTCGCTGAGCACCTGTCACAAAGTAGGTGCTCAGCAAACATTTGATAAAATACAAATATTTTACAAAGAACAAAAATATTATAAAATACAAATACGTTACAAAGAACAAAACATCGCACATATTACATTCTGCTCTCTCCTCCTCCCCGCCCTCTGGTCTTCATTTTCTCAAGTTACTAGGGAGCTCGATACCACATTTAAAACCGATCTGCTTCTCTGGGTGATAACAGCAGTTTCCTCAGAGAAACCCAAGGACCTAGCTTAGGTGTAAAGTTAGGAAAGAGGCTCTTTATTCACACCAGTCACTTCTTTCATGGTAACACAAAACTTTTGATAGGACGTTTCTGATTAAAGCATATTCACAACGATCCTCCCCCTCTCATCTTCAGAATGACCCCAAGAGGCAGGTGCAGGGACCGCATCATCCCCACTTCACAGGCAAGGGGTGGAGGAAGTACTTTTCCTGGTCACACCACCAGGTGAAGGCAGAGCAGGAGTTAAATCTGCCCACCTCCCACCCCGGGCTGCACTGGCTGTTTACCTTGGAAGCTCGCAGGACTTTGCTGCCTCTTAGGACCCCTCTGCCCTTTGAATTTCTGATCTCTCTCTAGTATCTGCTCCCATAATCTCTTTTTCTCCTCTTTCCAGCCTCCCTCCCAGGGATATGTCTCAGGCTTGGGAGTGCGGGTTGGGAAATCAGACCTCAGGGACGCAGCCGAAGACAAATTGGCAGGACACGTGCCCATATGACCCTCAGCAGCTCCAAATCCAGTCAGTCCCTTCTCAGGTTCTCTGCAAGAGGTTGAGCTCCTGGGCTTGCGCCCTTGGTCACCTTGCTCCCCAGCACCCCACCCCTCCGAAGGGTGTGGGTAGATGCTGACAGCGCTCTCTTTCCTGGAATCCCACTCTAAATACTGCTTCCCACTTACTATGCCAGCACTGTGCGGGGACGCGGGATTAGATACCACGCGTATTACAACTTTTATTCTTTTACACTGAAAACACGGCAAAAATAGCACACTTGCCCCATTTTTGACACACGAGGAAGCTGATGGATGAGAAGGTTATAACTTGCCAAGGTCACCCAGCAAATTACTGGCAGGTCTGAGACTGGACCCCATGTCTAGACCCAAAGTCGTTGCTTTAACAGCTGTTATATCATCTCTCAATCCCTTGCTGAAGAGCAAGACACCAAAACAACTTCCGTCAAAATTTTCATGTTAGCTGAGGGAAATTGGAAGGGGAAGTGAACCATGAGAGACTATGGACCCTGAAAAACAACCTGAGGGTTTTGAAGGGGGGGGGGGGGGGGGGGGGGGGGTGGGGGGAAGCGGGGGGGGGGTATTGGGGAGGGCACAGATTGCATGGAGCACTGGGTGTGGTGCAAAAACAATGAATACTGTTACGCTGAAAAGAAATAAAAACCAAAACCAAAACCAAACCAAAACAAAACAAGTTAGTAATCACATCCCAAAAAAAAAAAAAAAAATTCTTTTCCATGTTAATTATTGTCTCCTCCCCTCCCCTTCCTGCAGAGCCAGTTTTCTCTTAGGTGAGGCAGGCAGGTGATGTCTCAATCCAGCCTTGACTGCAGAACAGATCTACATATGAATGGTGGGTCCTGCCTGGAGGTAGACCACTGAAGGGCTAAATCCTGCCATTGGGGGTTAGAAGGAAGAAAGGGAGAGAGGAGGGAAGTTAGGGACCACAGCTGTGGTCCAGGACCCAGTAAGGGAGGTAGAAAACACTGGCAGGGATGGACACTCCCACGGTCCCTTTCTCCAATGAGTTCCCCATCACTGTACTTCCCCAAATTACCCACTGGAGTGACATATTTATGGCTTGCCATCCCAACCAAGGTCTTAGTGGTGACCATTATGACAAAGTATTCCACTTTCTCTAATTGGTTGTGTCCTGGCATCATGGCCACGTGCAGGTTGCTTTCCAAAAGATGCCACTATTCCAAAACTGAACTGTCAAAGACCAGAGTCCCGAGAGAACAAGGAAGGAGAGATAAGTCTCACAGGCTTACCTGGAGATTCCCTGCTGGGTCCATGAGGCAGTTCGAAGCGCCCCCCCCCCCCCGCCCCCATCGCAAAGATAGGGAGCAAAAAGGCTGCTGACATCACATTTTGCTCACTATCCCTCAAGATATACATTTCTATGAGCAGGGGGCGGGGAGGGGTGGAGATTACATCATCTTTAGAGCAAACACATTAATTTGATTCCTTTTCCTATGACACTTAAGCCACATGACCTCAAATTGCATTTTATTTTCCAGAATTTTCTATATTTCTGAAGATTTCTGCAATAACCCTGCATTACCTGTATAATGGGGATGGTTATGAAACTTGCATTTGTTTTTTCAGGGACAAGCTGGAAATAAGATGCCCGAGAAGGTAATGAAGTGGCTGGTGTGCAGTAAGAAAGATGTGGGCTTTCGCAGAAATGCCTCTCCCAGGTTGGAATCCTTCTCGCTGGTGCGTCTAAAAGTCATAAGCACAGATGCTGCGGTAGCGGTTTGGATCATTAGTGGGATGTGCTGGGGGACAGCTCTAGGCTCAGAGCTGGCAGGAAAGATATTGGGCTGGTCCTGGGGAGCCAGAAAGAGCAATTCCACTCATCTCAGGCTACTTAGTAAGGAAAGAATTAACCCACACGGGAAGCCAGCCTACCGAGAAGTGAATTAGTCCTTTCCTTGCCCTCAACACTCTGCTAAGAAGTTACTTTTCCCTTCAAGGGGAGTGGTGGATTTCTAGGCATCATAAGGCAATCTCACTGTATTTAAAGAACACATATGTTCTCAAAAAGTTGTTTTCAGCAAATTAAATTTTCATATACCAAATCCTACTTTCCCATACCTTTTTTATTATCAAAATAAGGAAGCTTCTTGAGAGAATACAATCAATCCGCCCTTGGGAATATGACACAAGGTGAAAGGCAGCACACTTGTTTTTTGAAACAGGAGTGTTTTTTAATAAGCCGCTCAAAATAAGGTACGTGTGATAAAGTTTCTCAAAATAAATTATAAAATATGAATGTAAGGAGACAGCAGTATCTGTCCCCTTGGCCAGCAGCTTCATGGTCCAGAGAAAACCCATAATGATAGCCGAGCTGAATAAAAGAGACTTTTGTTCTCCGGTCTTTTAGTCTCCAGAACAGTCTTCTTTAAAAGAAAAAAAAAAAAATCCAGTGTTTGAATATTCAGCTCTTATCTCTCAGCTCCAAACTTACCCTCTGTTTCTACGCTTTGCGATAAGGGTGGCTGGGCTTCCAAAGCCACCTTCCCCGCTTAGCCAGCTAGATCCTCAATAGACTAGGGGACAGGGAATGCCAGAAGGACTCTGGGTGGCTGCAGGAGGAAGTAAGACCTGACCCTACTTGTCCGCCTCCTGATCCTATCACTGTCTCGCCAGCAGAGCTTCTCCATTCTGGAAGTGGCAGCTTGGTTCCAATTCCAGTTTTCTCCACATTCCCAGAATGAGTCTCACTGTGCTCCCTTATTTGCAATGGCATACTGGAGCCAGCTAGCTCAAGAGAATTTCAAGAATTTTGCAAGCTAATTTTAAGCATGATTATTATTAAAAATTAAATTGCATAAACTTACTGTATTAGTCAGAGCTCTATTGTTAGAGCTGTAGTAACAAGGCACTGCAAAGGGGGTGCCTTAAGCAGCAGAAGTTTCTTTTCTCACAGCCCTAGGGGCCAGAAGTCTAAGATCAAGGTGTCTTCAGTATTGGTTCTTTCTGAGGGCTGGGAGGAAGAATCCATGTATGTCCCCTAGGTGCTGGTGGTTTGCTGGTAATCTTTGGCATTCCTTGTCTTAGAGAAGATTCACTCCAGTGTCTGCCTTTATGTTCATGTGGTATTCTCCCTGTGGTCATGTATGTCTCCAAATCTCCCCTTAGAAGGACACTAGTCATACTGGATTACAGTTCATCCTACTGACCTCATTTTAACCCTGTAGAGACCCAGTCTCTAAATAAGGTCAATTCTGAGATACTGGAGTGGTGAACTGTCATTGCGGGGGTGGGGGGGGAGGCATAATTCAATCAGTAACATAATTAAACAAATTATAGAAATCTGGAGAACAGACAATGGTTGCCAGGGGCTACAGAAGGGGAATGACAGTGCAACTATGAAGGGGCAGCAAGAGGGAGTTTCTTTGCGATGATGGGAGAGTTTCATATCTAGATTGTGGTGGTGGTGGTGGTTATACAAATCTCTATAGGTGATAAAATGTCATAAAATTATATACAAAGACATAAAAAATGAGTAAATGCAAAAACTGGTCCAGGTCTACAATCAAATTAATCATATCACGCCAATCTATTTCCTGGGTTTAATGATGTACAAATGTCACTACTGGGGAAAGCTGGAATACTACAATTGGTACAGGGGTACTGTTTTTGCAACTCCTTGAAAGTCTGTAATTATTTCAAAATTAAAAAGGCATTTAAAAACAAAAACAGTTTGCTTCTCAGAGTCCACAGTCTCTCACGATTTGTCTCCTCCTCCAATTTCCCCCAACTCACTTCTCCTCTCCATTTCCCAATGTCCTCTATGTTATTCCTTGTGCTCCACAAGTAAGTGAAACCATATGACAATTGACTCTGTCTGCTTGACTTACTTCACTCATCATAATCTATTCCAATCCCATCCATGTTGATACAAAGCTGGGTATTCATCCCTTCTGATGGAGGCATAATACTCCATTGTATATATGGACCATATCTTCTTTATCCATTCGTCCGTTGAAGGGCATCTTGGTTCTTTCCACAGTTTGGTGACTGTGGCCATTGCTGCTATGAACATTGGGGTACAGATGGCCCTTCTTTTCACTACATCAATATCTTTCAGGTAAATACCCAGTAGTGCAATTGCAGGGTCATAGGGAAGCTCTATTTTTAATTTCTTAAGGAATCTCCACACTGTTTTCCAAAGTGGCTGCACCAACTTGCATTGCCACTAACAATGGAAGGGGGTTCCCCTTTCTCCACATCCTCTCCAACACTTGTTGTTTACTGTCTTGTTGCTTTTGGCCATTTTAACTGGTGTAAGATGGTATCTCAATGTGGTTTTCATTTGAATCTCCCTGATGGCTAATAATGATGAACATTTTTTCATGTGTCTGTTAGACATTTGTATGTCTTCCTTGCAGAAGTGTCTTCTCCAAAGAGGAAATACTCCAAAGAAGTATTTCCTCTTTGGAGAAGTATTTCCATATTCCATTTTTTGACATGTTATCTGTTTTGTGTGTGTTGAGTTTGAGAAGTTCTTAATAGATCTTGGATAACAGCCCTCTATCTGTAGTGTCATTTGCAAATATCTTCTCCCATTCTGTGGGTTGTCTCTTTGTTTTGTTGACTGTTTCCTTTGCTGTGCAGAAGCTTTTGATCTTGATGAAGTCCCAAAAGTTCATTTTCATTTTTGTTTCCTTTCCTTTGGAGACATATCTTGAAAGAAGTTGCTGTGGCTGATGTCAAAGAGGTTACTGCTTATGTTCTCCTCTAGGATTTTGATAGATTGCTGCCTCATGTTGAGGTCTTTTATCCATTTTGAGTTTATCTTTGTGTATGGTGTAAGAGAATGGTCGAGTTCCATTCTTCTACACATAGCTGTCCCATTTTCCCAGCACCAGTTGTTGAAGAGACTGTCTTTTTTCCACTGTATATTTTTTCCTGCTTTGTTGAAGATTAGTTGACCATAGAGTTGAGGGTCCATATCTGGGCTCTCTACTCTGTTCCACTGGTCTATGTGTCTGTTTTTGTGCCAGTACCATGCTGTCTTGGTGATCACAGCTTTGTAGTAAAGCCTGAAATCAGGCAACGTGATGCCCCCAGTTTTGTTTTTCTTTTTCAACATTTCCTTAGCAATTCAGGGTCTCTTCTAGTTCCATACAAATACAAGTTTGTTCCAGCTCTTTGAAAAATGCTGGTGGAATTTTGATCGGGGTGGTAATGAAAGTATAGATTGCTCTAAGCAGTATAGACATTTTAACAATGTTTATTCTTCTGATCCATGAGCATGAAATAGTCTTCCATCTTTTTGTGTTTTCTTCAATTTCTCTCATGAGTGTTTTGTAGTTCCTCAAGTACAGATCCTTTACCTCTTCGGTTAGGTTTATTCCCAGATATCTTATGGTTCTTGGTGCTATGGTAAACGGAATTGATTCTCTAATTTCCCTTTCTATATTTTCATTTTTAGTGTATAAGAAAGCAGCTGATTTCTGTGCATTGATTTTGTATCCTGCCACATTACTGAATTGCTGTATGAGTTCTAAGTAGTTTGGGGGTGGAGTCTTTTGGGTTTTCCATATAAAGTATCATGTCATCTGCGGGGTTTGGTGGGGTGGGGATTGGGTGAGCCTGGTGGTAGGTATTATGGAGGGCACGTATTGCATGGAGCACTGGATGTGGTGCATAAACAATGAATTCTGGAACACTGAAAAGAAATAAAAACAACAACAACAACAACAGAAACAAACAAAAAAAACCAACTATTCCAATTAAACCTGGGCAGAGGACCTGCATAGACATTTCTCCAAAGAAGACATCCAGATGGCCAACAGACATATGAAAAGATGCTCAACATCCCTCATCATCAGGGAAAACCACAATGAGAAACCACCTCACACCTATCTGAATGGCTAGTGTCAACAAGACAAGAAATAACAAGTGTTGGTGAGGCTGTAGAGAAAAGGGAGCCCTTGTGCACTGTTGGTGGTCCAACTACTCTGGAAAACAGTACAGAGATTGCTCAAAAAAAAAAAAAAAAGAAAGAAAGAAAGAATCGAAATACCCTATGACCCATTAATTCCACTATTGGGTATTTACCCAAAGAAAACAAAAACACTAAAGATATATATACACCTACATTTATTTATTCCAGCATTATTTACATCAGCCAAGATCTGGAAGCAACCGCAATGTCCACTAAAAGATGAACAGATAAAATCTATATAATATATACATTCAATGGAACAGTATTCAACCATAAAAACAGCGAGATCTTGCCACTCGAGACAACATGGATAGACCTTGAAGGTATTATGCTGATGTGAAATAAGTCAGACAACAAATACATGATTTCACTTAAATACGAAACCTAAAAACCAAAACAAATGAAAAATAACACAGAAACAGACCAGTAAATACAGAGAACAACCTGGTGATTGCCAGGGAGGGTCGGAGAGGGATGAGAAAAAATGAGTGAAGTAGAGAGGGAGGAACAGGTTTTCCAGGTATGGAATGAATGAGCCATGGGAATAAGAGGCACAACACAGGGAACAGAGTCCATGATGCCGTAGTCATGTTGTATGGTAACAGGTGGCAGCTACACTTGTGAGCACAGCTGAACTTAGAGTTGTGAATACCTTCAGACACCTGAAACTCATGTTACATTGTGTGTTAACTCTACTTTGATAAAAGAAAATAACAGAATTTTTAAAACAGAAAACACTTTCAGAACCAACAAAGGTAATGGGTACCCCAAACTCATTACTTCCTAAATCTTTGCATTATGCTGTCTCCTATACTCTGGGGGCCCAGCCCTGCAGATTCCTTCTTCCCAATTCTCAGCCTCTTCCCTCGCTGCCCCAGCCATGGAGATGGCAGCTGTTTTCGACAGTTATTACAACTCTGCGCTACCTCAATGTTCCCTTCTTGCCTTCTGTTCTCTAACACCTGCTTAAGTAAATCCTTATATTAAATTCTCTCTGTTAATTATGTTTGTTTTCCAGACTGATATAACCAGTCAACACAAATGTTCTCCAAATGATGCAAATGGTTCACACGATGGTAGAAGATAAAGCATTTTCATTTCCCAAAACTATAAAAGGCCCAGCCTACATGCCTCTTCTGATTATCCTAGGATTTTATTTTGGAAAATTGGCATTCCCAAAGGATGCTGGGAGGCAGAGTTTGCATGACCCCGAAGGTAGCACAGCAACCACTGTCTCAAGAGCCCAGACACACAAGATTATAAAGCAATCTCAGAGAATAATGCTTTGTTTTAAAAATTAATAATGATTTTCTTTCTGATTATAGAGGTCATCTATGCTGCACTGTACATTACAGAGTATAAATAAATACACAATCCCCACATCCAGAGAGAGATCACTTTTAGTATTTTTATGTGCTTTTTTCCATAATTCTTGTGATATGTAATATAAACAATTTGTATCTGTCTATAAATACATAGCTTTTAAATATGTAAAAGCAGATTGAGTTCATTTATAGTTACTGCTACATTTTGAAGCTAATTATCAATCACTCTTCTTCCCTTTGATGAATAAATATTGGCTTTAGGTAAGGATTCTGGCAGGGAAACCTGGGAGAACATGGCTGGGGTTTGTGGACAAAGAAGTCTTCTACTTCTCATCCCATGCCCACCCCAGTCTTTGGAATGGGCTTCCTAAGGCCAACCCTTCCCCAGTTAGCTGCCCCCGGAATGATTTTGCTCCTTCGAACTCTCTGATCTCCAGAGCAGGGGTGGAGCAAGATCTCAGAGGCACACCTGGCCCCACCTCCCATGCACACACTTTCCACCTGTCCAGATCTGTCCACTGGGGAGCAGCCACTGGACCCTGACACTCCCCCAAAGGAGGAATTAGGAGCAGTGAAATCTGAGAGCATTTATCTCACCAGCCAAGTAAATCATTCCTTCTCTCATACAGAGAAGCAAATGAGAAAAAACAGGGAGAGAAAAGCTGAATGCATTTTCCTGCCAAACTTCCTTCTTGAAAACACAAGGTCCAAGGAATAGGAAAAACCTCACATGCAGTGTTTGCAGCACATTTTTTCAGGCAATGTTGTTTGGTGAGCCTATCCCTCATCAAAATGTCTTCAAAACCATGATTTTATCTTCTGGGGGTTTTTTCTTATTATGAAACAATATATAGTCATTGTAGAAGTTTCAGAAATCAGGCAAGCTCCAAGAAGAAAATGAGAAGCACAGTTAATCCCATGATCCAAAATAACTACTGCTAGCATCTTGGCATGAATCATTCTTCGTACTATGCTTTACTTTTTTAAGAGAATTACACAGCATATATTGTTTTGTAACATGTTTTTCATTTAATAGACCTAAAACACCTTTACGTATTTTCCCACTTGTCTGTTGCTGTATAACAAAGCACACCAAAACTTCATGGTTTAAAATAATTTAATTTTGCTCGCAATTTTGTGGATCAGGGCCCGACCACATTCCAGGAGATGGAGAAATAGGCTCCATCCCTCCAAGGTCGTATAGCAGAAGAACATGCAGGATGGAAGATGGCCATCTTTGGGAAATACAATATGCTGCATGTTATTATTAAAGATTCTTCTTCGTAACAACTGCGGAATAATATGTATTTTTTAACGTGTTCATCATTGATTTAATGAGATCATCATTGATTTAATTTTTGCAGATTTTAGAAACAGTATGATAAATAACTCCATGATGAACATTCCTGTACAAAAAACTTCATCCACACCTCTCAAATTTTTGTTAGGTTAGAGGTGGAATTACTGGGTGATAGAGTTAAAGCTGCTTGATATAACTGGCTTAATAAATTCCCAGTAAAACTCTAATTTAGGTCCACTTCACTTCAAAATATTTTGCTACCTGAAAGAAAAACAGGCCCATCAGTACTTTTCTTTAAAAATACAGCTAACTATGTTCATCTATTATTTTTCCAGGTATTTTTCAGTTGTGAAAATGACTCCCACTGAAATTTGTGCTGAAGATTAATTCAACCTATTAATAGAACCTGGGGATGAACTGCCTCTCTTCAATATTCAGTCTTCTGGTCTGGAAGTTTTGTATTCTGCTCTTCCTTTATCTTCATCAGTGGAAACTTACTCATTATTCAATCATTCCTAGCGTGTTAAACCTTTGTAATTGTTTTAGGTAGGACTGTGTTCTCTATAATATATTTAAACTGATTATCAATGTTAAAATGGGAAAGTGCTTATTCTGTATATTTGTTCATAGTCACCCATCTTTCCAATTTATTATTAACTCCGATGGTTTGTGGTCTGATTCTCTTCAGTTTTCTGGGTAGACAATTATATTAACTGCATGCAGCAGCATATTTGATTTCCTTTCTGGTCACCTATCTTACTTCTGTTTCCTATTTTTTTGTGCTGGCTAGAATATCCAGAATAGTATTAATTAATTAATATAGTGACAAGGTATTTTTATCTCATTTCTGATTTTGACTAGAATACATCTGGTGTTTTCCTTTTAATTATGATATATGCTATTGTTTAATATAAATATTCTTTATCACTTAAAGATTTCTCTATTTCTAGTTTACTATACCTGTTCATTCATAATTGGTACAGAACTTTCCTGAAATGCTTTCTAGACATTTACCGAGATGATGGAGCCTAAAGGCTGACCGATATAATCTTCTATTTCCTAATATTAAATGATTTTTGTATTCCCAGAATTACCCAACAGAATCACCATAAAGTGCCCTTCTTTACTTGCTGAAACTGATTTGTGAGCACTTCAGAATTTCTGCATCTACACAGAGTGAGAATGGTTAGTAACTTTTTATTTTATAATACGTGTCTCAAAGTCTGTTAGGGATATGCTTGTTTTGTAGAGTGAATGTGTAAGTTTTCATATTTTCTCTACTCTGGAATAGTTTGAATGGCAGTGGGATTATTTGTTCCTTTATTTTTTTTGAAGATTTTATTTATTTATTTATTTATTTGATAGCGCTCACAAGTAGGCAGAGAGCAAGAGGAGGAAGCAGGCTCCCTGGTGAGCAGAGAGCCTGATGCGGGGCTAGGTCCCAGGTCCCTGGGATCATGACCTGAGCCAAAGGCAGAGGCTTTAACCCACTGAGCCACCCAGGTGCCCCTATTTGCTCCTTTAAAAATTAAAAGCAAAATCACCTAAAAGCAGAGCATATTTAGAGGGTCACTTCTTTTTCTTCTTGTTAATCAAATCAGATTATCTATTTTTGTGTTGTTGTTGGATCAGTCTTTTTCATTTCAGGTGGGTTTTTTAACACATTAGCATAAAGTTGTTTTTAATCATCATTCGAAATTATTGTATCTGCTAATACATTTCCTTTCTCGTATTTTACCTCTGCATTTTCTCTTGCCATCATCCTGTCAGCCACAAATTGTCTATTTTGTGATTTATTTACATTCATTCTTAGTTTTATCTGTCTACTATTTTTGTTTGAAAAAAGAATTTTTAAAATATTTTTAAGTGCTGAGTTCCTTATGTCAGATTGACTGTTTTTCTAGTTTGACTAGAAAAAATAGTTGACTATTTTTCTAGTTTCTTCAGATTATTAGTTAATTAATTAATCTTACTGTTCTTGTTTAATTTTTTTAAAAGCATTTTTAAAGCTATGCCTATGCCTTGAATTAACAGTGTTGACTGTATCCCACAAATGTAAGATAATGTTTTTACTTTTGAACTGTTGCACACGGAAAATGTCCTCTCTCACTTAGTAATTTTGGGGGCAGTATTTTTACATTTCCAAGTGCTTGAAGTGTTTCTGTGACCTCCGAGATGATTTCATTATGGTAAGAAAATATGGCCTATACCATGTCTGCTTTTGTTATTTATTGATGTTTATTCTATGATCTAATGCCATATATTTTTTATGTTGTCACCACACCCCCAGAGAACAGGAGAAGATGAGGAAAGCTCCCTCCCACCAAAGTATAAGCTCATTTAAGTCTGCCCATACTCCTCCACTCCTGTCCCCTCTGTAGTGCCCATCCTAGAAAGGAAAGCAGAAATACAGGAATAAACGTGAATGAGTAAACATCCCAAACACCTTGGGCTAAGTTATTAGGGCAGACTCGCATTATTACTGTTATGAAAATAGTGCAATAACTGTGTCTCCCTCTTCTATTCTACTCTTCTGGGTGGTCTCAACTCTGAGGAAATGATAAGGACAGAGAGAGCAATGGACTACTAGACCAATATGAACCCTTGAACAGAGCACCAGGGATGTGAGCATGAGGATCTTCCTTCTCTTAGCTTCCTGAGTATCCAGGATTTCCTTCCAAGCAGGAGTCCTTGGAGATGCAGTAAGAGACATATGCTTTGTATATGTTAAGAACTGCAATTTCTACCAAATTCAGAAGAAACAGGCTGGTACCACTCAAAACACTGTATAGACTATGTGGATTTTATATGACATTTTTAGAGCCAAGCCATTTTCTTCCTCTTTGTGACATGTTGCTATTGTCTCACACAGACTCTTCCCTAGACCATCCTCCAAGATGGAGCTAAGTAGACCACACAGAATCTACCCTCTTTAGTGGTTAATTCGTTGACCTGTGGGTTTTCTTACTCAAGATAGTCTGAAGATGGTACAGACTTCTTTCTTATAAGACAGCACACGCCCGCCCCCCAAACCAATATCTAGAGACAAGGTACAAGGTCTCTAGGTACACTTCCAGTAAAGGTACACTTCCAGGAAAGTGCTGAGTTAAGGGAAGAAAGGACCTAGACCTCACAAGAGCTCCAAGATCTGATAGAAGGATGACGTGTTTAGTGTTTGACTGAGACCCAGCTCGAAGACATGATCCTGGAACGATGGTGTGCCATCCGCCCCGCAAGGTATGTAATATGTCTTAAATAATGATCACTCTGTGGGGCTCTGAGGTGCTGCTGGGTGCTGTGGAGGACTATGGCGAGAGATGCAATACATGACAGGTTTTGCCAGCCTTCTTGTCATTGTTAAGCAGAAACACATTTTTGGAGGTTCTTACTTTGCCACTTTGGAAGTCAAAATTTCCTCCATCCTTTTCCCTGCTTTGTTTGATTGAGATCATTTGAGGCTTCTACTATGTGTTTTCATCAGACAGAATTTACATTTGCTTCCGGCAGGAGACATGGGGCGCTACCAATCCTAGACTGCATCAACTCAAACAGGGACTGAGGTGACCCAAAGCTGGTTTCAGTGCCCACCAGGGACAGAACTAGTCCTGCTTCATGTTATTCCAATGATGTAACCACCCATGGTCTTCATCTAGATCGTGAGGTTCTAGCAGAGCCTCCCACCCCTGACAGGCGCCTAGTTCCCTAAGTCTGCCAGAAGTTCCGCTCAGCATCTTAGCCCTCAGCCACGTCGACCGGATTGGCCAGACATTCACAGGAGAAAACTGGCCAGAAGATCCAGGTTCACCTCACTGGGTTTCCCTCTTCTTAGACAACATGGCCCAATAATTCTTCATTGACTTGTGATTTCTCAGATTTTTTCAAACAGATTTTTATTTTTTTATTTTTTTTTTTTAAAGATTTTATTTATTTATTTATTTGACAGAGAGAAATCACAAGTAGACGGAGAGGCAGGCAGAGAGAGAGAGAGAGGGAAGCAGGCTCCCTGCTGAGCAGAGAGCCCGATGCGGGACTCGATCCCAGGACCCTGAGATCATGACCTGAGCCGAAGGCAGCGGCCTAACCCACTGAGCCACCCAGGCGCCCCTCAAACAGATTTTTAAAGACATATTTTGTCTAGCTTTTCTAGTAATTCTCAACAGGAGAATGGGGCTACACTGCGAAATTCAACCCCTAGTGGAAACAACACCGCGTTGGCTGTCCCAGCTGCAAGAAGTGTAAAACAAGAGAGACTACACGATGGGTGCGCCTCCCGGCTGAGTAAGATACATTTTTTTTCTTTTAGGATTTTATTTCTTTACTTGAGAGAGAGAGAGAGACAGAGAGAGCACGAAATGAGGGACGGGCAGAGAGAGAGAGGGAGAAGCAGACTCCTTGCTGAGCCGGAAGCCAGATGCAGGACTTGACCTGAGTCAAAGGCAGACACTTAGCTGACCACGAGCCACCCAGCACCCCTGAGTCAGATACCTTAGGTGATAACCTCTCCAGCACTCCACACCCAGTTCTGATTCTATCCCATCAGCCAGAAGTTAGTCACGTGGCTACATATGGCTTCACAGTGAGGGCAGAAAATGCAGGCCATTCGCATGGTATACCACCACACTAAGTAAAACCTGGGTTTTGTTTCAATGGAAAAAAAGAGAAGAAAGGATTTGGGGCACGCAACATGGTCTCTGCCACATTCCTCATATAAAATGGGAATAATATTAATACCTAACTTATAAATTGATTAAGGGACATATATAAAATGCAGGTAAATCTCTTAGTACAGTGCCTGGGACATGATGAACAGCCAATAAGTGTTAGCAACAGTACTATTTACGTAGTGTAGTAATCTGAATACAATAGATTATTACATGAAAAAGGAACAATCTTTCAAACTACCTCTCTCCACTTTCCCACAGTCACCTAAAGCCTCTTAAAAACTCAGTCAGATAAACTTGGGGATAAAATCCCTATTATCGTTGCTTTGTTCCAAATAGTTATTTGCTTGATTTCTAACAGCTGATTATAGATGTAGCCCATGGTAAGTATTAAAACTCATGTAAGTTTCCCTTATAATTCTGCTCTGGACTCTCTTGGCATGTCCATATTCTTACATAGTTTCATCCTTTTCAATCTAACAAATGTACAAATAAATGTGGGGGCTTTCTGTACCTTCATAAGACCCATAGTTCAGGACAAAGCCAGACGAAGTTCCTGATTTTTAGCTGCGCAAATGTAGGTGGTCGCTGTGTTCGATGACAGCTTCCGTATGATATTTGGAAATACTCTGACAGTTCTCCGCTCATTTCTACTTCTTCTGAAAACCATACTCAGAGTGTCTTGTCCATACAATAAGGGATAAATTAGGGGGGGGTCACAAAATTTTCACCCCAACATCCACAACAACACAACACAGACTCTCACATCTACCTTCTTCCAGAGATCAGATAACAGTGAGCGTGTATGTCTGTGTATGTGAGAGTGAGTGAGGGAGTGTGTGTGTGTGAGTGTGCCAGTGTGTGAGTGAGGGAGTGTGTCAGTGTATGTCTCTGTGGGAGTGTGTCAGTGTGTGAGGGAGGGAGTGTGTCGGAGTTGTGTGTGTATGTGTGTGTGTACTAGAACCCCGGCATGGCAACAGTATCACTGTTGGTGATTATGAGAAGGAGAAAAATTACTGGAGTGACACAAATTACTAATTACTCTATTATGCAGTGAGAAGAATAAGAAGCTGGAAGTTGTTTCAGCAAATTCTATTTTTAAGCAAATAATTGTTGGGTTTCCAATGCTCTAAATTAAGTAATTCTCCTCAAGACCTTCCTTAAGTCTCCCTCTTTGAACTCCAAGGGCTGGCAAAGAATTACAGCTGGCTCTGGGATGGGCTTCAGATTTCGTTTGTAATTATTTTTTTTCCAAACATGCTATCCTCAAAATGAGATATCTTCAGAGGTGTTTTTCTTCCCCAGTAATTAGGATTGGTCTTACTGAGTCATTCACAGCTTTCCCTCCCATTCTATAGGAGGTGGCATTGAGTAATATAAAGATATTTGGGGTGTGGGGGGACTTGGAACCAAGTTTAAGACGAGGCATTGCCTCCTCCCTGACTTTGTGACCTTGGCTTTGCACATAACCTTCACCCACACTGAAGAAGGGAGATAGTATATATACTAAACACTTTTTAAACTGAGATGCACCACCCATACAATGTGTTGTTATTAAGATGGCCAACAATGGCAACAGCAAGATAGCAGCATAATCAGATTTATAACAATAGCTCACATTTTTTAGGACGTTTTGAGGATTTAGCATGTGCTTGGCACTGGTCTAAGTGCTTCGTAAGCTCTAATTCATTCAGCACTCAGACACAGGTACTAGCATGTCCACATTTTACTCATCAGCTGCAGAGAAGATGAGCAACTTTCCACCATCAGGGAGCGAGGGAGAGGCAGAGCCAGGTTCAAACCCAGACACCCTGGATCTAGAGTCCGCACCACTGCCTGTCTGGGCTGGAAGGGATAAATGGGCCAGGCCTGAGCACATTGGCCCCATCATCTGGCCCTCTGCTTTTCAACCACAAGTTCAGATACCCCGAGGCACCACAAAGATGTTCTTCTGCAGTGACAGTTACAAAAACGGCCAATCTTCCCCAGAAGTAACCAAGATGGTGAGAGCATGGAGGGACTTGTGTAAACAAATTGTGGGGATGCAGGGTAGAAACAAGCAGTGGGCTAGAGGGTATACACAGAAGCGAGGGCTGCTCATTGCCCCCAATCCACCATCAACCCCCTGCAAGAGGGGTAGTCTTCGGGACAATTTACCTCTCCTTCTTAGCTCATCTGGTCACCAGTAGAATCTGAGAGGATGGGTGCATTATAAGATTTGCTCAGGGAGGGCAGGGAAGAGAAAGACACCCTACCAAGAAGCCCACGCAGACATGCTGAGAGGGTAGGCAAGCCATCGGTGGGCAGCTCCGAAGATGACCTGTGTGAAATGAGATGACTTTAGGGGACGGCAGAGACAGCCTGTGTCCCCTTTGGGATCCTGTCTCTGTCATATTACATGATCCCTTTAAGAGGTGGTAGGGAGCACAGAGGCTGGGTTGTATGTGAACCTAGGGTCGTGGAAGGCTCTGTGGAGAGGACAAAGGGGAGAGCTCAGCCATGAACAGAGGGCCCGGGTCTGTGGATGGCCTTGGCAAGTTGGGTATGTCAATGAACTACACACTGGAGATGATAAGGCCCAGCCTGGTTCACCACACATGGCAGCCACAAGCAACAACCAAGACGATATACTTTGTCAACAGCCCCAGGAACCCCAGGGAAGATGCCAACCAAGAGGGACCCCCTGGACCCCAGTGCCTGGACCCTGGCACACAGCATTTCTGCCATGCCAGACTTCAACTCAGCTAGCAACTTTGAAGCTTGAAGGACAAGAACGAGGAACCATGTTAGCAAAGCATGGTATACATGTATCACATTGCTTGGACCCCAACATCAAGGGAGCTGAAACCACATAATGGAGCCTCCGCAACTTCTGGCAATTTGATCTCAGTCAAGGACAACATTAAAGAGAAGAGGTGTTCCCGGACTCCAGGCAGCTCAAAATCTTGGCCAGATTGGCAAATATTTCAGCAGGAAGCTAGCAAAACTGATGCCAACTTAAATGAGTCTCCTCTGTGGCTCTGCAGGGGTCTATGTTTGCTCTGCACGATTTCCCACTGCCATGCGCAGAAAAGAGAATGTTCCAGTGCCGCCTCCGAGCAGGCTTAAGTTAGCAAGCGCCTGCAAGGGAGGAGGGCCACACATGGAAAGAGGTGCTCTAGGGCACAATTGTGTAGGTGAAACTGGGAAATTCTGGCAGAGTTGGGGGAGCATTCTCAGGCTGGGAGGCCATTAGGAGCTCGCATTTCTGCACCAGTGTGAGGCTCTCAGCAGAGCAGCAAAGCCCAGACTGTCAAGATGTGTGTGCACACAACGAAGTAGCTTCCCTTCTCTGAGCCTTCAATGGCTCATGTACAAAATTAATATAATGAACTGAATCCTGACCCTAGCCCAGATTCCCAAATTCCTCTGGGCTGGGTAAGGAACCCTATATCCAGGTTATATGGTGGTCGAGCAGGCAATGCCTGTGGCATAGCCTAGTATGTAGGACGTGCTCAGTCATCCCTGGTACCTGTGTCTGTCTCTGCCTAGACCAACCAGTTCTTTCAAAGATTGTTTCCAACCAGTAACTGAATGGCTGACTCTTAATGTGGTCAAGATACCCTAGAGGGAGGGGGTGTACTTTGACCGTAGCTTCTTTGGAGAGTCTTAACCTCAAGGGAGTGCTGCTGGGTGGGTGGGCATTCAGGAGACTGAGCACAGGAGATCCTGGCATCTTTTTCTGTGCCTCTGACTTCCTTCCTTAGTCTCAGGAATGAGGCCCAAAGGACAAATGAAGAAGGACAAGGAGGGTAAGGAGTCAGTGGGCTCTGGGAGGCACGAGAGATTAGCGTCAAGCACCTGGGGACTGAGACCTCAAAGGGCTTCTCAGCAGAGTCTCTTCCTGAAGCCCAGCATGTGCAGACAGCCCTAGCTGGGGATTGTGGAGGGCAGTCGGTGGGCAGGCACCCAAGGGCAGGGGAGGGAGACGGGTAAGGAATTTGACCCCATCCTCATTTCAAGGATCCTCCCCACCACGTCTCAGAGCACCTCCACTTCCCAAAGCTCTGTGCATGCTGTTTAGAAGGTAGCCTGTTGGAGAAAACTAGCAAATCAAAGGGAGTGGGGAGACCAGAGGGTAGAGGAGCAGAGGAATAGAGCTCATATACATAACACAATGATGTCTTTAAATGATAAGAGCATAGGTGAGAAGTCATCAGGTGGCCATGTGCATTTATGTAGTGTCTGTCCTCAGCCACAGGGTCTTCGGCGGCAGGCGTCTGCAACCCCGGCACCAGCACAGGAACTGGAGCACAGTAGGTAGCACCAGAAAACCTTTTCAAAGGATGAGTGAGGGGCTCCTGGGTGGCTCAGTCAGTTAAGCATCTGACTCTTGGTTTCTGCTTGGGTCATGATCTCAGGGTCATGGGATGGAGCCCTGCATCAGGCTCTGCACTTGGCAGGGAGTCTGCTTGAGATTCTCTCTCTCTCTCTCTCTCTCTCTGCCCTTCCCCATGCTCATTCGCATGCTCTCTCTGCTCTCTCTCAAATAAATCTAAGAAAGAGTGAACACAGAAAGAGGTGCCTTGGGCCATGGTGGGCTGCATGCAGTCATTAGCTGCGTGGAAGAGGCAGGAGGTAGAGCAGATGTGGGGCAAGTCAGATGGCAGCAGCCCCTCTCACCTCTTTCCTTCCTCCCAGTCTCTTCTGCTCACCACTTGCCCTTACTCACCTGCCTAAAACACAACTTCATCCTGTTTCTCCCTGCTGGAGCACCTTCCATGGCTCCCTGTTTCTCATGATATCCCTCCTACCCCTTGGCACTGTTCCACTGGTAACTGATCTCAACCAGCTCTCCCCTTCACCACCATCACTCCTGCGTCTCCCCCATCACTGCTGACCCAACCCAAACCGTCTCCAAGACTCTGCTTATCTGATGGCTCCCACCACTGGGAATTGGCCTCACCCTTAAATCTGCAGGTGTCAATGGTCTGGGCCACACACCTGGCAGACCGTGGGTCCTCCTCTCTTGGTCAATTCCACGTCACCATGAAGACTAGATTCCCAGAGAAGAGGAAACTTGCCACACATTTTCTATGTCCGTCCCTATAATATTCAGTTTGCAAATGATTGATATTCACATTAGAGATTGCAAAATAATCAATCAAATTCAATGTAAGCACTTACTGGGCTCCAGGTACTAGGGATTTGCAGATGGGTAAGACTCAGGCTACCTGGGGAAGGGGAAAGGACACCAACAGCCAATTCGGATGCAGTGGTCAGTGCTCCAGTGGAGGTGGGCACGGAGAAGAGGCATCACCAGCTCACTGACAGAGCTGGAAGGCTGATCTCTCTAGGTGACTGAGCGGGAGTTAGGGCAAGATGTGTGTCTAGGGGCAGAAGTCACTGCTTGTATGAAGGATGGGGATGGGTTGGAGACTGCAGACGGAGCAGGTGGCCAGCTGATGCAGTAATCAGAAGTCTCACAGGTCCCACCTCAGGGTCTGAACATGATCCTGAAGCTTATGGGATATTAACGAGGGAAATGAACACTTTGGCAGACATTTGATTTATCCACATATTTTATAGAAATACACCATCTCTTAGGGTTAGCAGTATGTAATAGGCTTGCTGAAGAATATCCAGAAAAGTGTCTTTGGGCATTCTGTGCTCAAAGAAAGGATTTCCCCTTCTCTACTTAAGATTAATTTTGAATTTCAAGAAACAAGCTTTATGAAAGACAATTCATTTTTACAGATGACTAAGAATATTAAGGCTAAGAGTGGCCCCCACCAGAGCTAGGAAGTAGCCACCTGCCCTTTCACAGGCCCTCTGGATCCCCTCACCCTCGTGCACCCCCCACTCTGCCCCATCTCTCCCTCCCTCCCCAGCCCACAACAAAACTCTTCCTTCTCTGTCAAACTTGGACATGTCCTTGGTGTTCACAATTCTCAACACCCCCCACAGAATGTGGGCAGATTGCTCGTGTCTCGTGGCCTCCATGACCTCATTTGTGAAATGATTACAACAAACCTATCTGAATCCAAATCTTGCCCCCAACCTTAGCGCTAGGTTTGCTCCAAACAGATCGATGAACGAATATCAGAATTTTGTGATTAGTAAGTCATATAAAGCATCTGACACACTCAAGACAGAGAAGTATCGATTATTTTTGGTTCCTTTGTCCTCCCCTGCTCAGATCACAGGGGGAAAGATCAGTTTATCTCAGGTTGGACTCAGTGTTTGTTGGGGGGAGGGGAGGGGGCTGGGTCCTAAAAGTAATTGCTCACCTAAGGAGATGTTCAAGTAAACTGTGGTAGGTCTGCTTATGGACTATCATGCTTTAGAGTCCACTTAAATACATACCTCCAGGAAAGAGAGAACATTTATGGTACACCTGCAAAACTGTCAAGGACTTTTTGTACTTTTTTTTTTTTCAGCTAATCCTCCTAAGAATTGTGAAAGTGGTTTTTAATTCCATTTAAGAGATGAGAAAAGTGAGGTTTGCAGAGGTCCAGTGTATCTCATTGAAGTAACTACTTCCATCCCGGTTCATTTAGAAGAAAAAGAGTGAGGATACATGGATATATGTGTACCAGTGCCCTTTTGGTGACCCTTGGGTCACAAACAGGAAGTCACCATCAACTCTGTGTTTTCATTGGTTGGTTGTAAGACTTAAAACAAATATACTTCCCCTCTCTGGGGACCTCAGGGTTACTTTTTGTTTCTTTTTCAAACCTGTAAAATGGAGGCAGAAGTAAGCAGGGATGGAGCTTGGCGCAAGGGTGGGCAACATCAGATCAATGAGCTCCCTATCAGCACCCACCTTTTACAGGTGCCCTGCAAGACCTCCCCTAATTTTTACACAAATCACATTTCTCGTTTCCAGAACTGATTTCTCAAAAGCCATCAGCCAGATCACGCCGCAACCTGTATTTCCCAGCTTTGTAGTCCGTACCTTCATTTGTAACCAATGCTGCCAAGTTCATCTGGTACTTCGCTGGTCAGGGCTCACTGCCTTCTCACCCTAAGGACAGTGATAAACATTGGGAAAGGATATTTAAAAAAAAAAAAAAAAAAAAGAGAGCGCCATGGCATGCTAGAGCCAGGAGGCACTTCAGGGACCATCTCCAATCCCCTCACTTTACAGGGGAGGAGTTGGGCACTGAAGGAGTTGAGGGACTCATCCAAGCTCCATCAGCAAAAGAGAGTGCCCAAACAGTGGCTTCTAGGCATCTACAGAGTAACCGTGGGTCACAATTTCACAGGAATTAGATGGATCGGTAGGCAGTAGGGATTGAATGTAGTAGGCTACAGGCACAGGGGCTGTCAAGAAAGAAATGCTCAAGGTGACAGAGGGCTGCCTCCTGAAATACATGTGTTGTGAAGCAGGCACTGAAGTGTGTGACAAACATGGGAAAGAACCTGCTCAAAGACTCTGAAACATAGTTATGTCTCAAAGGTTGTAGCACAGATCGTATCTGTGGCTAGTTGGCTCTGCCTATATCTAATCTCCATTTCCTTATAAAAAGATTTCCTAATATTTTTCTCTGGGCACAGGAACACCCAGAATAAAAACTACGTTTCCCAGGCTCCCTTGCAGGTGGTTATGGCCAAGTGACTAAGCTTCAACCAATGAGATATAAGATGGCTTCCATCCAGGAAGTGTCTGTAAAGGAATGACTATGCCCTTCTCTCTTCCTTGTTCAGCCAACTCTAGTGAAGATATGATGATTGGATCCTGAGCAGACATCCTGGACCATGAGATGGCACGCTAACAATGGCAGAGCAGCCGGTTTCGGACTGCCTATCTGCATGGTACGTGCTAGATAGCTACTTTGTACAACCACACCCTGAACACCCTTGTTAATCACTATCTTGAGAATGTAGGGATCCTATCCTCCCTTATATTCCCCTCAAGCAGAAGGTGCAGAAGAACATGTTGTTCAGCAGTCAAGGTCAAGGGTGCTGGGGGTGACCAACCTGGAGTGTCTCCCTTCTAATGAAAAATGTCAAGTTGGCAGGCCCTGATCTCTTTGGAACTCCAGCCATGTGAGGAGGAGAAGGTGAGGTTGCTATGCCATACTTACTGCATGTAGATCCCAGCAGTGGATGCTTTGTCCAGTCAGGAACTCCTGGACTCCCTGTGCATAAGTTTTCCCAATAAACTATATCTGGATTCCTATCTCTGATCTTTTCTTTGGCTTCACTAAACCATCACCCACCTTTGGCTTAAAGTTTGCTAGGATTGACTATACACTATCCCCAACTTCTTTACATTAGAACTTCTATCTTGTTTAACTCACTTATATTTGTCCTTTTTTTTCTCTCCATAATGGAATCTATTTCTAGCTAAAACAGATGTGGAAGAGAAATAAATTCAGAAGCCCCTAAAAAAAAATCCAGAGATATACAATGGGAAGCTGGCCTTGCAGAGGGTTAAAGTGAATTGAGAAGAATTCTGACATGGACATGCTGGTGGACCAAGGGAATGTTCTAGGGAGACTAGTGATTCTCAAATTTGATTGTGCATCAGAATCACCCAGAAAGCTTCTTAAACCATGGACTGCTGGCCCCACCCCAGTTTCCGATTCAGTTAGTTTGGGAGATAGAGCCTGAAAACTTGAATGTCTAATGAGTTACCAGGATGCTGATGCTGCTGGCTCAAGGGACTCCATTTTGAGAACCATTGTTCTAGACTTTTCAAAAATACACAGCCAAACTCCATTTGGGTGGGTCCAGCTTTGCATCTTGAACACGGAGATGTGATGATTTTCATCCGCTCTCAAAGATCCAGGAATGTGGGGAGCCAGGAGAGGGCCTGAGCAACAGCTTGGCCAAGCTGAGCATCCAGCAAAGAGATTTGTGATGCAAATGATTTACTGGTGTTCAGCTGGGAGCAGAAGGGATTTCAATATGGTGAGCCAAATCGAATTCATTACCTGACAATTAGCTCTAAATTAATGCAAGACTGTGCCGCCTGAATGTGCTCTAAGGAAGAGGGTCCCTGACAGCTTGAGATGGGCAGGAAGAGACATTGATCTTAGCCAGATGTAGAGATGCCGTCAATGTACAGTTTCCCAGTGTACCTGAAGCTTAGAGAAGAGCCAGTGCCCACCAGCAGGCCCTCTCCAAACCCACTCCCTCCAGACTGAGCCCTGAGGGACCCCAACTCAAGCTCATCCAGAATGGACGTCGTCTCCCAATGCCCTTGCACCAATGGGTTTGTTTTTGCAAAGGCTGCCTCGGGCTTGCTCCCAGGCCGGCTGCGGGTGCTTCAGCTATGAGAAACTCAGGATGAAGCTCATTATGTTTTGGGAGGAGCAAATGGTGAGCATTGTAGGAGTGTATCTGACTTCCTCGATGGAAGTCGCAAACCCCTGAAGGATAGGAATTATTGTCCTTATTTCTTTAATTATCTCCCCATTCCTTCCCTCCCCTCCCCTTCCCTCTCTGCTTCTACTGTGGGTCCCCTGGAACAGTGCACACAAGAATACAACTGCAGAAAACGATGGCCTGTGGACTGAGCCTTTTAGCACTTCATTTATTTATTCATTAAACGTGTGCCGGGATTCGGATCACGTTGGCCTCTGACCACATAAAACTCACAGCCACAGTATAAGAGACATGCAAGCAAGGAGTTAAAAAAGCAAATGGGTAGGTCCTAAAGGCATCAAAGGGAGCTGCGGTCCAGGGCACTCTGCACACCACTCTGTCTGCCCACAGAAACATCCTACAAGCATCTCGGCTCATGATGTGGACCTTCCTCTTCCTCCCAGGACAGTGCTCAGCCCTGCCTACAGGTGTGAACAGGTTATTGTCCAAGAGCATTCTCCTGAGTTCTAGCATGCCCCCAAATAGTCAGGATCACTGCCTCTGAAAAGTCAAGGTAAGCAAGGTAAATGAAACAAGCAGAGACAGGACCACGAAGGAGCTAGCTCTGCCCCTTCTCCCTTTTACTGCTCCGGCCCGAAAGCCAGACCAAAGCTCCTCCCAGCTGGGTGTGTACTTCCCAGTGCTGCCTATAACAAGTTCAGAAGCTTCATATTTGCATCTCTGATACACCTCATTTAAAGTTTTTAACTGTGGGGCACCTGGGTGGCTCAGTCAATTAGTGTCCAACTCTAGATATCCACTGAGGTCATGATCTCAGGGTCATGAGCCCCACTTGGGACTCCATGCTCAGCCTGAAGTCTGCTTGTCCCTCTCCCTGGTTCCTCCCCTGCTTGCGCTCCCTCTCTCTCAAATAAATAAGTGAATGAATAAATAAATAAATATCTTCAAAAAAATTAAAGTATTTAGCCATTATTGTTTCCCTTCTGGTGTGAACTCTGCACAACTGTCATTCAGAATAAGGAGAACCAAGCCCATGTCCACCCTTGGCCATACTCTCTCCAAACAATAATTACTTTAGATGATTTGTGGGCTGCATGTGGGATTTTTAAAAATTAAGAGGTGCCAAATTACATGTGCATATTGTTTTACAAGAATCCTTTGACTTCCGTTACCTTTTTTTTCTTTCTTTTCTATTTTTTATAGTTTTTTCTTAATTTTTTTTAGATTTTTATTTATTTATTTGACAGAGAGAGATCACAAGTAGGCAGAGAGGCAGGCAGAGAGAGAGAGAGGAGGAAGCAGGCTCCCTGCCGAGCAGAGAGCCCGATGCAGGACTCGATCCCAGGTCCCTGAGATCATGACCTGAGCCGAAGGCAGAGGCTCCACCCACTGAGCCACCCAGGCACCCTCTTTCTTTTCTTTTTAAAAATATTTTAACTTTATTGAGGAATAACTGACAAACGTAATTATAAATATTCAAAGTATACAATGGGATGATTTGATCTACATACACGCTAGGGAGTGATTACCAAGATCAAGATAATTAACACATCTGTTACCTCATATAGTTAACGTGTGTGGGGGGGGGTGTGCATGCATGAGAGAGATGAAAAGGTTTAAGACCTACCCTCAGCAAGTTTCACAGGTGTATAATACCACACTACTCACTATAGTCACCAGGCTCTACATTAGATCACAGAACAACTTCTACTTATAACTGGAAGTTCCTACCCTTTGACCTAAATCACCCATTTCCTACCCTCCCCCCAGCCCTTGGCAACCACAATTCTACTCTGTTTCTATGAAATTGGCGTTTTTTTAAAAATAAAGATTCCACCTACAAGTGATATCATATGGGATTTGCCTTTCTTTGTCCATAACCTTATTTAATTCCCCTAATCCCTCTTGGAGTCCTCTCCGTGTTACAGAAGAGCCATCACCCGTCACAGAACCAAGCCCTCCACACCGCCTGACCCTCTGCCAGGTGCTCTTCCCACACCACATCCTCCTTGTCACCTGCAGGGAACAGCACACACATAACACGGCTCATGAACGACGCATGTGCGTCTGCATGTCACCCTCACTCACCACCCACTCCGCCACCACGGTCTTCACCCCGGCTTGAACCCATGGATCAAAACTGCCATCACAGAGAATAAAAAATGTTGGGACAACATGATGCGCTCAGGTTAGCATCTGTATGGGGTAGTGTTCACCAGAGAGACAGAACCAACAGATGTGTGTGTGCGTGCGTGCATTTAAGGAACTGGCCCATGTCCCTGTGGGCCCAGTAAGCAGAGAGTCTATAAAGCAGCCTGCAAACTCGGGCAGAATTTGAGGCTGCCATCTTGAGGCAGAATTTCTTCTTCGCAGGGCAACCTATTTTTATTCCTAACATCTTCACCTGATTGGATGAGGCCCGCCCACCTTATGGAGGGTAACCTCTATAGTCAGGTAAGTTTGCATAGTGACCACATTCACCAAATGCCTTCACGGCAACACCCGGGTTAGTGTTTCGTCAAATAATTGGGTACGACAGCCTCATCAAGATGCTGTCTCTCTTGTCTAGAAGGTCTGAGCTAGAAGAGCTTTGGGAAAACAAAAGTGTCTCATCTCAAAAAACCCAAAGATGGAATACAAAAAGAGAAGAATCTCCCTGTCTGTGGCTCGAGGGGAAGGGGACTACTTCCGTCCCATCCAAACAGGAATGGGACAAGGGGGTTCCTTCAGGGAGGGCAGTCCAGATAAATGCCGTCCTGCAGCACTGCCCACCACCACTGCCCCCTCCCCCGCCCCCGGGAGCTGCTTCCCTCACGGCAGATGCAGAGAAGATGGAAAAAACACCTGCCGCCAACGAGGCTCCAAGACCCCCAAAGCCACTCACTATTCTAGGTACCTTCCAATCCTGGAGCACTAGTGAGCAAGGGCGCCACACTTTCACTCACCCACCCAGGATTGATTTTTTTTGATTAACTTATTCCACACGTTTGATAAATAATACCTGCCCTGTTCTAGTGCTTTCCTCCGACTCCATTTATTAACAACATTCAAGATTTTTCTTCTCCCATGATGGGTACTAAAGGCACAAAACTCAAATGAATCACGCTGAGGGGAGGTCTCCAGCCAGCCGTGGCCCCGCGCCAGGCAGCGACGCTTTATTTGTCAAGGGCTGACTGAGGAAGTACTGGTTTCATGGAAAGAGTTCTGGTTCTGGAGTCAGGGCTGAGGTCTTCCCAGAGCCGCCTTGGCCTCTGCATGGCCTTGAGCAAGTGTATCATCTCCATGAGCCCTGGCACGAAGACCCTCTGCAAACGGGGTTTTCCCACCTAGAAAATGAGAATTGCTAAGAGGTCCGTAGTGTGGAAACGCAGCTTTCTAGTGTAGAACGCTGCACGGATCTAGGCCGAGCCACTTCCCCACTGTCCCCTGAGCCTCGTCACCCACCAGTCCTCAGGCAGCCCCGATTCGGGGGCCCCTTCTGGTACCGTGGCTGCGTCCTCACCATCACGCATGCATTTGCGTTTAAAAAAAAACCACCACTTCATCGTGTTCGCAGATTCTGTTGGTCAGGAATTCAAGAAGTGTGCAGCAAGAACATCTGAGGCCTCGGTCAGAAAGAGTCTAAGAGCGGAGAGGCTCAGTGACCGGATGCTGGGATCACTGGGGTCCTGTTCACTCACACGTCTGGCTGTCGGCCAGGCCTCACCTGCAAGGGCCAGAACACCTACCTGCTCACGGCCTCTGCAGGGACCGCTTGGGACCCCTCACAGTATGGTGGCCTGGTTCCAACAGCAAGTGTCTCAGAGGGGCCAGGTGGGAGTTGTGTTGCCTTTGATGACCTGGCCTCGAGAGTCACATGGCATCACTTCAGGTGTAATCACACACCGGCTCAGATCCATGGAGAAAGAACACAGGCCTCCAGCCCCAACTGGAAAGTTCCCTTGTAAGAATGGCACCTGGGATAAGAGATACTGTTGCAGCCATTTTTAGGAAAGTCAATCAGCCAGAAGGTCTGAGTCACATGATGAATGAACAAGCTAGCAAGTTAGAATTTTGGACCAGAAATGAAACCAGACAGATGCTGTGCCCCTCCTGACTCCAGGTGTCCACTGCGACAAACACAAGTTGTACCCATGTCAGGAAACCCAGCCAGGGCAAAGTTCAGAGCAGGACGTGTCCAGGAGGGGGGAGGGCAGACTGCACACCTGCCCTTTCCTCCCACCCCTGACCTGCTCGGCCTCCCCCAAAGCCTGAGCTAGTCTTGGCATTTACACCTCCCTATTTTTCAGAATAATCTCAGGCATTGCTTCCCAGGGTCGGCCCCTTTGAGGTACTTGCCCTGTACCCTTGCTTCTTAACATGTGCTCCACTGAAAGCAACATTGACATTACCCGGGAACTTACCAGAAATACAGAATCTCTGACCACACCTCAGACCTGTGGAATCAGAGCCTGCATTTTAACAAGATCCCCAGGTGATTCTAATGCTGCTTACAGCTGGAACAGCACCAGAGGAGGGGAAAGAGAACTTGATTTGAAAAACCCATATAAATGGGTTTCAATTCTGGCTTTGTCCACTTACTAGCTGGGCAAACTGGGGCAGATTATTTTTCCTCTCTAAGCTTCAGTTTCCCTAATAACTGGGTGTCACAGAAGATGGGGAATGAGTGTGTGTGTGTCTGTGTGTGTCTGTGTGTGTGTGTGTGAGAGAGAGAGAGAGAGAGAGAGAGACTCCCAGGGCTGGCAGCCCTTCCAAGTTCAACTCCAAGCACAGTCAGCCTTCCTCCACCCCAGCTTGGCCCTGATTGCTCCCTACTTCTCCTTTCTGCCATGAGGTCCGTCAGGAGACAGCAGGAGTCTGGCTGCATGGTCAGAACTACAGGGAGATGGAAAAAGAGACATCCCTTCAGGAGCCACCAAAGTATAAGGCCCAGGGAGCCAGCCCCCTCCTTGAGAGACAGGAGGGGTTCAGGGGGTCTGCTCTCCTAGGGAGATGCTATTTATTTCTCTAATAGACACTGTTTATCACCCACTTGCAGAAGTTCTGGCTGGGGCCTCCATCACCCTTCAGTCTCTAGAAATTAGGTCAGTCCTTCCAGAACTTACTCGCACTGGGCAACCTGCCTGGTAGGGGCAGCAAAGGGGCTCTGCCAGGGACAGGGGTTCCGGGAGGATTCAGAGAACCCAGTGTCTGCACCCAAGGACAGTCACCAAGGTCACTGAGCTCCTCCCACTGCCACTGCCCAGGCCTGCCAGGCTCCAAGTGTGTGTGTTGGGAAGTATGTGGGGTGGGGGGCAGTGTTACATAGAAATCATACATCAGTACCATCCTGGAAAGCACACGATGGACTGCTAAAAATGTTAACAAGATAATAAAATATTCAGTATCCCTAAGCCTTTATTTAAAATATGCACCAAAATGATTCCATCCTTCCCTCACACTACAAGCTTTCAAATGAAGTTTAAAAAAAAAATTATAAGTGCAGATCAGTTTGTACTCTATCAGTACTGATCACTGCAAGTTCTTCCTCAGATCTAACTTAAGTCTTACTACTGTATGTAACTCACCGCTGACTGCCCAGCACCGTGAGCACAATAACTTCTCAGCAAGGACACAGTAGGTTATGGTTCTGGAAGGCTATCCCCCAAGGGGGTAGAAAAATCTCTCCATATCTTTTGATTTTCATTCTTTAGGGTCAGGTCCAGGTGTGTTAAGGGTCTTGCTAAGCCCAGCCAGCTTCCTCCCCAACCTAGAGTCTAGACAATCAGCAATGCTCAGAATGACCTTCAGAGGTGGGCGCAGCACTGTGGGGCCGTTTGATATCTTTTTTTCCCAAAGGAAATTGGCATGGAGGCTACCTAGTGAAATAGAAGTAAAAATGAGGGAAATACTAGACCACAGAGATCAGGGACTTTCTAGAAGGTATATGCTATGGAAAATGATTCTGCTACTAATTGGCAGGTTGACCAAGCTTCAATTTCACTTTCGGACTTTGGCCTTTATGTCAACATCTAACGGGTCTGTCTGTTAGCCGTCCTCTATGGTTCGGAGGGTCAAATCTTTGCAATTCTACAGACACTATCCTCTACATTTATTAGAATATCTGAGGACATTCCAACTGAGTGTGCAAGCACTATGTAAATGTTAATAACAATAATTCATAGCAGAGCCACCGGAATTGAGCATCCTGGGAGGTCACCCAACAGTCCTTGAAGTAGGGACGCAGAAGTCCAAGCTCGGCCTTCTCTGACTCACTGTCAGGCTGCAGGCCAAGTCCCCTCCCCACCCCAGGCCAGTGAGAGGAACCCATCATCCCCGCCTCCCATCTGAGGGAGACATGCCAGAGACCAACGGACGAAATGAGCTCTGGGTGCTCTCAGCGGGACATGATGGCAGCAGATGCCCCGTGGGGGAGCCAGGCCTCCTCCGCTCCATCTGGCTGATCCACAGCCACGTAGCTGGTTAATACAGATGAGTTCTGGTGCGTGGGTCCTCACAGAGCTATGTAAGGGCCAGATTCTCTGGCTAGACTAAGGGAAGCCCATCTTCACAGGAAGGGCTTGCTCTGGGCACTTGCAAAGCAGGGCCTGGCTTTGGATTTAAAGGCGTGGTTGAAGGGGTCTCTGATAGTGGGGTAGGAGGGCTCAGGTCCCATCTGTCTCTAGGCCATATAGAGGGCTTGCTAAACTTTCATGCCAGACCGAGAGCTGATTGTTGGCTACAGTATGAACAGGCTACAATGACTGGCTGAGGGGGTCAGTGTCCATGACCCGTGGGTGACCAGGTCCTCTCCTGCCTTGTCCAGAACTGCCCTCACCTTCCCGCAAATTCTTCCCTACCTTCTGTCCTAACTTCACGGCTCAGTGTCAGTTCCTCTGAAGAGTGCTATCTAACCTTCCAACATGCCAGAGTCACCTACCTGTCCATTCATACGCATGTACCCATAGGAGAGTGTCCTCTTCCTTCTAGGAACCTCCATCAGAGGCAGAGGGGGACAAGGAAAGAACAGGAGGGGAAGTCTGCATGACCAGGGACCCTGCGTGAGAGTGGCTGGGAGAAGAAAGAAGAGGAAATCACAGCAGACCCAAAGAGGTGGTGCTTAAGACAGACAGAGACCTTTGCAAGGTGATACATGCTCTCCGTAGATGTCAGATCGGGCAGTTGGGTATCTGCCCAACTACTGAGTGACTCCGAGGACCCAGCTCCTGGGAGCTTTCCTAAGAGATGGATAAAGTTATGTCATTTCACATGCTGCATACACGTGCACTGCATCGTGCAAGAAGAAAGTTCAGCTGACCACTAAAAGAGTTCCTGTACAGGATATGCCCACAGAAGTTTCCAGAACCCCAACCTTCCCACCTGACCTGCCTCACACTCCAGCCTATGTTCTCTGTGTTCTCCCCACCACCACCCCTCCCCCAACCAAAACATCCAGCCCTGTGTATTCCAGCTCACTTTTCATCTGTAGCTCTCCCTGGGGACTTTCTTCCAGGGGGCTCTGTTAGAGCAAGCTCATGTATACAATAAACGGAGTCACTCAGCAGCAGCTGGCGAATGTTTTCAATGAGTTGGAAAATCAGGTTGAATGTATCATGAAATATGGTGCTTACACCAAAGCCCAGACGTGTGGGCTAAGTGCTTTGTGATTAGGCCTGCCTTTACCCATTCCCATCAGCCCCTTTGCCTCGCCCCTCCGCCTCTCCTTCTCCAGAGTTTTTAAAGTTAAAATCTGCCTAAGTGTTTTCTTAATATCTTGAAAGCGATGCTTCTTCAGGTAAACGGTCCTTTGCCTTGGGGCCTCGTGTGATCTTTTGCTCACAGCAAGTGCACTGACTCGTGCACAGGCATGACTTCAGGAGTGCGTCCCCGTGTGTGCAGGGGCTGAATAAATGTTTATTGACAAGGCGAGTGTCACTGTGCTTGCATTTTTTTGTTGCGTGTATGTTTGTGCGTCGTACACAGCTTGGCCTCCAAATCTGGATGGGCTCTATTTTCAGTTTCTGAGTGTCTTCAGATGTTCTAGTCTGACCAAATACACGATACACGGACAGACAGGACATTCAGATTGCCACCAAGATGTCCTTTCTTGAAAGTAGAGAACCTCCTCCCTCGGCACCACTCCCCACAGCTTCAAGACTTGGGCATGAGAAGGTCAAGTCTTTAAAGGTCAGCCCCCCACTTCCAAGCAGGTACCAACGAATTCCAGTGCATTCTTGCTCCTCTGCCCCCCTCCTAAATGGTGTCTCCCCTCCCAGCCTCCTCCTCCTTCGATTTCCCTTCTCCAAAGAGCCAGATGTTAGACATGCTTGATTGACGAGGGTCTGCACGGCATGGACATGAGAATGAAGAGGGCCAAAGAAACTGTCTCCAGACTTTCATTTCATGGGTGAGCCAACTGAGGCTCAGAGGTGCTTAGAGAGGTCTCCTATATGCCCAGGAAAGGTAACAGAGAGCCAAAACCAGAGCCTGGGCTTCCCCAGCCTTTTCTACAGCTCTGTCCTGGGTGGAGGAAAACCATCTCGTGGGCTCTTCCCGAGTCCCAACTCAAGCCCCACCCAGGTCAGAGTGTCTGGATAAAGTGAGTGTGGCCCATGAGTATCACCAGCGAGTGAAATGAGTCTACCATCCAACCTTGGCTAACAGTCAACCTCATGCTTTCCAGGATTTAAGGACTTTGTAGGGATTCTTTCTCCAGTGGGAAGGAAGGAGTGGGAGCTAAAACAAAAGAACATCAATCCTGCTGCCATTGGATCTCTCATGAGACTTAACGGGGGCAACCTTGGTCCACTCACACCCCCCAGCTCGGGCATGTGGCCATCAGAGTGCCTGCGTCAGCATAACCCACAGAAAGAAATGAGGAGATGCAGGTACAGAATCCCAGCTTTTAGACCTACAAGGGATTGAAGAAATCACCCTCTAATACGATCCCTCATGTGGGGCAGGAACTCAGCACACAGAGGCTCAATGACATGCCTGAGGAAGCGGGGACACATAGGTGTGGCCAGGCTTTTCAGTCTGCCTAGGGTTTTGCACACACACACACACACACACACACACACACACACACACACACACAGCACTGCTCTCCCCTGTCTCCTGCGGCCAGCCCCTAAAAAGCCAGACTGACCAAGGGGCTGCTGCAGGCTAGGCTCCCTCTCCAAAGTCAGGAGCGCCCTCTGCTGTTATCATGGAGAATTGCATGGCCCCAGCTGGGGTTCAGCTATTGTCCTTTGAAAACCTGAGCACCTGGCCAGCATCCTGCCAAAGGACGGACTTACAGAAAAGGGTCAATAGAAACGGAACCAGGAGCCCTTCCTTTTCCTCGGGGTCTTAGCTGAGTCTCTCTTCTGAGGACTCAAATGGGGAGGGTGTGGGAATCTGGGAGGAGAAAGAATAGAGGCTTCCTTGATTCTTTGGGGGAGAATCCTTTCATTTGGGATTTAAGGCAAAGATCAAAGGCCTCGCCCCCTCTCCCCTTTGTCCTCTCTCTCTGTATTTCCAGAAGCTCCTCTCAGTTCAGAGACTGAGCTGTGCCAATGGAGTGAATGGCCCAATAAAGACCCCCTAGGAGCCACAGCACCTGTAAAAATCTTTTACTGTCACTTTACCAGCCCAAAAGTTAAAAAACGTTCACTTTGGCAACTTTGTGGCCTGGGCCATAGCACCGTGTATCTGCAGGAGGAGTACAGGACTAGGAAACGTGAGATCTACTCAACTACTTCTCTTTATGCCTGTTTCCTCGCCTGCCAAACGGGCCTTAAAGTCCCTGCCCCACGACTCAGAGCCACGTCCTGGGAAATTCAGTTACAGAGCAGGTATGTTGCAGCAGTAACTGATGGTGACTGTGTCACCCTCCTCGGTTTTCCTTCTCAAGAATGGGCAGCCGTGGTAGGAAGGTGTGGACACAGCCAAGGCCTTCTCTGTGCCTCTTTCCTGGCTGGACTCCAACACTGAAATGTCAATGGATGCATCCATCTTTAGCTCCTGACAATATCACCAGACTCCCACCTCCAGGCAAAGCATCCTTAAGGTTGTATAAATAAAAATGCGGGTGTGGGCAACACAGTCAAGGAAAATCAGGTGATCCCCTTAAGCATTAGTCTCCCGGCAAGCACTAGGGGGCACGGGGGACATTGCCCCAACCAGGCTCCAGAGAATCTAGAAGGGCTAGGGGAGGGGAGCGCTGCTCAAGAAAGGCAGGAAGGAGCAGGGTCAAGGTCCTAGGGACAGCACAAGGGCCCTAGAGTAGGGTCATGGGGGAAAGGGCCGCCTTTAGAATTTTCCAGGGCTCTGCCTTGAGTTGGCTTCCCCTGGCACACAGGTCAAGAGTGTAGGCTTCAGCGAGAACTAGCTTCAAGGTGGAATTCCTTCTGACCCTTGGGCCTGGCCCAGTCGCTGAACCTTCACTGACCTCATCCATACACTGGAGCCATTAAACCTGCCTCGACGCAGGTAAACAGTCTCATCGGCAAGCGGCACGTGGCAAGTGCGCACAAATTATTGTTATCATTATTGGCGTTATTACTGTCGTATCTTACTATGACATATCTTATTTTCTGCATGACGTTCCTTTATTTGAATTTCAGTTTTCTCATCAACAAAAACGAGGATGAACTCTGTCCCTTCGTAGTGCCCAGGGCTGTGGTGCGGAGAGGGAGAGAGGTATCCCAGGTGCATCTGCAGAAGAAGGTTCCAGAGGGACCCAAAATGCTATTATTGAAGGCTAAATGTTCCGTGGCGAAAAGCTGCTGTAGCAATCTTTGCATCCACTTGATTTGAATGGGCACATTACTGTAATGTCCCAGTGCTGCAGTCAGCACGGGAAGGTTGAGCTATTTGTAACCACGAGACACATGAGCAGCATAAAGATCAAATGGTGGAGGGAAGCTCATCTGGCTTACCTGAGAAAACAAGGCTGTTTGCTTTGAACACGACTGGAGTTGATCCATGGCCACCTGCCTCGGACAGCACTGCCCAGGGCTTCCATAGGGAAGGCAGGAGAGATGACAAAGGCAAGCAGACATGCATCCTGGCCGGACACCAGGAGAGAGAGAAAGAGAGAATCCAGCTAGGATTCCAATTCCAGTGCCATTATGGACACTAAAAGTCCTGTCTTCCACCTGTTGCTCTGAGAATACCATCTGCCCTCCACAAAGCTTCCCAGACCCCCTCAGATCTGGATTGACTACCTCATCCTAGATTCAAGCTGTTCGGTGAGCAGCCCCAGGCTATTTCTCTCCCCGCTCTGGTCCAGAGGACAGGAGACCCCAAGGCAGCAGGTCTCTAAGGTTCAACCAGCATGGGAGTGTAGAGGGGGGTGATGGACTGGACTCAGGAGGTGGTGGGAGGTAGAAACAAGATATGCAGGACAGAAACGGGTCGAGACCCTCCCAAATGTCCCCTCAAGCCTCAGGCTGTCTTTTAGTTATACTGAGCCCTCGCCCACCAGGCAGACCCTTTGTGATCCACTGGCTGCTCCAGCTTCCCCTCTCAACACCTCCCTTGATGTCCACTTGAAACTGTCTCCAGCATGGAGAGGGGGCTGGGAGGAACATCATCTGGCCTAAATCTAAGTTCCCACAGGATGACCAGACTCGCCTTGCTTTTAGCTGTAGAATAAGAGTAATTATCGATGCACTCCAAATTCCCAATCGCCCCCAGTGTTCTAACCTTCTCAGCCACGCCCCCTCTTCCAACCCCACACATGGTGCCCATCCCTACTCACAATCAGGGCTCCGGGCTTCATCTCTCAACTTAGTGTCCTTTTGCCCTCCAGGTTAGCAAGGCCTGTGCCCTTCCACAGTGACATTCTGACAGTCACCTCCTCCTCCCCTCCCCTGCACCCTATCACACTAAGACCTGCCTCCTCACCCATCCCCACCAGACTTGCTGCTTCATTTCACCCCTTCCTTTTCTTGTGGCAAAATATACGGAACATGATTCTTATCATTCTAATTATTGGTACATATATGATTTGGCAGCATGAAGTACAATCACAGTGTTTTCCACTATCTGTATGCGAAAGTCTGTCATCATCCCCAGCATGAAGTCTATACCACTCCCCTGACTCCCATCTCCTGTAACCACTATTCTACTCTCTCTATGAATTTGTCTATTCTAGATGCTTCATACCAGTTGGAGTCATACAGCATATATCATTCTGTGCCAGGCTTGTTTCACCGAGCATAATTTTTTCAAGGTCCACTCACGTTGGAGCATATATCAAATGTTCGTTCCTTTTTATGGCTGAATAATATTCCATTACGTGCTCATGCCACATTTTCCTTTTCCATCCATCTGTCAGTGGACAATGGGCTGCTTCTACCTCTTGGCTCTTGTGACGATGTTGCTACAAACACGGATACACAAATATCTGTTTCGCATTCCCTGGGGTATCACCTAGGAGCAGAATTGCTGGGTCATATGGCAGTTCTCTGTTTAACTTTTTGAAGAACTGCTAAACCATTATTCCCAGGCACCAAACCATCTGATATTCCCACCAGCAACGCACAAGGATTCCAATTTCCTCACATCCTTATCAACGTTTATTATCTTCTGGTTTTTTATTATAACAATCCTAGCAGGCATTCAACAGTTTCATTCCACTTTTAACTCCCCATCAACACTCAAGATACTGTAGTTCTGTCTGATAAGGGTCCTAATCTTACAGCACATTAGATATACAAAATTTAGTTTGACTGAAAGCTCCCAGAGGGTAGGAACTGTGCATGATTCCCTGAAAGCCGCCATCTTGGTTTCCACACACCACTAGGCGGTGCCTAAGGGAGGCATTCAGTAGGTATGATGACCGTTTTGCTCATGGCTGTCTGCCTTAGGTCCCAGAGTCCAGCTGTGTCAGCCCATCCCAATGACAGAAGCTGGGATACCAGAGGACTCAAAGACAGTTTTCAATGAATAGGGAGGAAAAGACTAAAAAAGGATTTAAAACCAAAAAGTAGACAACCCTGAGTCTAAAAGGGCAGACCCCAAGAGAGCACACAGGAAGAGGAGAGAGGCTCATGGAGCGAACTAGTCACACAATCAACTCTCAGGAAAGGCAGGCTCTGTAAGCATCTTCTGCCTCACAGGTCTGAGCTGGGAAACTGCAGATTCTGCTGCCAGACTTCTGTCACCCTAGCCCCAAAGGAGCTACAGTAAACTGAGGGGGTATGGTTTCCCCAGGGGCTCTTGCTGGGTCCAGAGGCAGCCTCAGGTGCCCCCGGGAACTCCAGCTCAGGCCCCCAGCAAACTGGAGAATACAGCTGTTGTCATTGTCACTGGGGTCCTTTGGGGGTGCGGACTACTGCAGAGAGGGAGGACATGGGAACAGGGCTACAGTAGGACCTGTGTGGTCTGGTTAACTAGTCAGTGGCTACATCCCTGTTTCTTCTTGTTCAGATACCCATGGGAAAGGCCAAAGAGATGCTCCAAAGCCCACTCCCCCCAGGGTGGGTTACGGGAGATATATGGAGAGAGACGCGAGGAACATCAGCAGGACAAGAGAGGGAGCTGACAGCAGGCACGCATGGGGGCAGAGGCGGGAATGGCACACCGGTCACACGCAAATCGACCGTGTAGGTCCAAATGGCCAAGCTTTCTCTCTCTGGCTCCTTCTCTCTTTCTCTCTCTCTCCGTCTCTCTTCCAGTTACTATCAAAGCAAAATTTATGAAGGGCTCGAGGCACTGGATATTCCTTGTATTTCAATCTAACTTTTTGCAATCTCAAGTGAACAGCTTGGCTGCTTCTGCCTGTCAGGGAATTTAAATTGCAGATGGGACGGTGAGCCAGCCGCCTAGCACGGCCGCAGCCCCGCTGGTGCGCACCATCATTGCCTAGCAACAAGGCTGGGGAGAACTTTATGAAGCAGCCGAAAGTTCCACTCTGGAAAGTGCCCTTGACCCAAGGTACCTCGCAGGAAAAAAAGAGGGCATTTCCGGAGAGGAGACACAGCCAGGTAAGAGGTCTGCTCATGTTACCATGGGGGTCAAGGAATGAGGCCAGGGAACCTACCAGCCCTACTTCCCACAGCCATCATCATTAGTGAATCTGTCTTTGACTCCGAATTCCCACTGGTCTCCAAAGGGCTTCTGACATTCCATTGTCTTGGAGATCGCTTGAAAACCAAAGATGCCTCCCTTTTTCTCTATGTGCTCCTCACACCACACACGCCAACAATGACTAGAGAGAGGTGGGAATGAGAAATACAGACAAGCTAACACTCACACCACAGTAGTACATACACACCATCCCATGCGTAGATAGGCTCTTAGGCTGCTGAAGACCCGACCACTGGCCAGTGCCCACAGCAGGCTAGAAGGAGGAACAAACCCATTAAATCTGCTTCCGTTTCAACCTCGCTGCTCCAGGATAGAATGTATATGATTATGGCCTTCAGCCATGATCACTGTGTTGACTCAGTAAAGCGTTTGCTGCACTTAGCATCCTGGGATGAAAGGGAAGAACACCCAAATGCACTTAAGATCGTAATCAAGGCATATGCTTCTACTTAAGTAACCAGCTCGGAGAATAAAATGTAAACAGTAGTGTGTCTGTTTAGCAAAGTGAGCACATACTGGTGTTCCACCAATCTGAGGCCTAACATACCGTCCACACACACTCGTGGAGAGAGAGTCCCACACGAGACTCCCCTCTCTAGCCTGTGTCCAGGAGATAGCTAATGTATTTACTGACTTCCTATTATAAGTTGAACTGTCCTCTCTCCCAAAAAAGGGGGGGGGGGAGGTGGATGTTGAAGTCCCAACCCACCAGTACCTCAGAATGTGACCTTATTTAGAAACAGGGTCATCACAGGTGTAATTCATTAGGATGGAGACATCTTGGCATAGGGTGTCCAATAGGACGGGCGTCCTAAGAAGATGTGGTGGCCAAAGGAAGACACAGAGATACAAGGACAAAGCCACGTGAAGATAAAGGCAGTTTGGATTGATGCACCTACAAGCCAAGGAAAGTCAAGGATGGATGGCCACCACCAGGAGCCAGGAAAAGGCAAGGAAGGATTCCTCACTCCAGGTTTTGGAGGGAGTGTAGCCCTGCTGATACCTCCAGCCTAGGAGTCTAAAACCAGAACTGGGAGACAACACAGTTCTGTTGTTTTCAGACACCCAGTTTGCAGCCTAAGGAATTACAGAGTTTGCTTTTCATTATTCTGTTGAGAGGCACCAGAAAGGCCCATTTGCTGACAGTGACAGCTTGGAGTGACATAGGAACGAGTCTGTACCCGGGCCAGAGTGCGGACCTTTTGGACGCTGGCGTGGTGCTTAAGGGCTTGAAAACCTTTGTGACATGGGCCAGAGATGTGGATGTTAACTTTCTGGCTAACTTGTGATTTTTTTCATTAAACATCTGTTCAGGAGATGATCCGTGGCCTTTCAGCATACCATGGGGGAGCGGTGCTTTTGGAAGTGCTGAGGCCAGTGGAGGGCCTCGTCTTCCTCAGACCTGTCCGGCTCCCCTCCCTGGGCTCCCCTCAAATGCTGCCCAGTTCTGTCATTCAGCTTGGCCTGCTCCTCCAGAAGAGCGAACGTGCTCCAGGGCCGACACCACGCATGTCCTTTGGTGGGTCCCACAGAGTGCTGTGCCCTTCATGGGTGCCCCGTAAATGCAGGCGCATGGATGGATAAGGCAGAAAAACACAAAAATCATTCTCTGCACAAAGACCCCCTAGTGAGCCACCAGTGGGACTAGCACCAAATGCCCTTATTTCTGAATGCTTATTACTGCTCTATTTTCAGTACTCCCATTCAACATGAAAGTAATTGTATCTTTTTCTTTTAACTCATGCAAGGTATGTTCACACTGACGACCTTATGAAATTCCATGAGGTAGGTCCAGTGGGCGTGATGAGCCCCGTGGTTGGAGACTGAGACAAATATGGGATCCGAGCACCAGACCGGTCAGGAAGCTGGACATGGAAGCAACGAGAGTTGCTTCGGAGAAGATGGTTCTAAACCCGCTCTCTCACCCCACCCTGCCTGAGTCTGCATGTCGCCAGCCTGGTAAACAGAGGTATTTGTGCCTTCAGTGTTCTGCAGAGGACTCTGGCCTCCTACCTGTCCGCTGTGGCAGACACAGGAAAGCGACACCCAGGTCCCTCTTCCAGGGTCAGCAGAGCGCCCTCACAGGCGAAACCTCCTCCAACGTCAGCCTCCGCTAAGGGGACCAAGCAAGGCATGGACACCGAAGCCTGGGTCGTTTGTCCCCTCGAGCCGTTCTCACTCCAGGGTCCCCAGGCATCTGGGAACCCACATCATAGATTCAGTTCGACTTGTTTCTCTTCCCAACCCTAATTCCTCCCCCTCCCTCCACAGGGGTGCTAATCCCTAAAAATCATCTTGGAGCCCAAACTCCGCCCCAGCAGCTGTGTCCAGATGGTCCAAATGGCAAACCAATTCACTCCTCTGCAGCCTTTTTAAAATTGTGGTAAAACATACATAACATAAACTTTACCACTCTCACCACCTTTAAGGGTACAGCTCGGGAGCAGTAAGTACACCCACATCCCCGCGCGACCATCACCTCCACCCATCTCCAGGTTTTCATCTTCCACAACTCAAACTCTGCCCACGTTGAACACTAACCCCACCCCCACTTCTCCCCTAGAAACCTCCATCTGACCTTCTGTGTCTATGAATGTGATGACACGAGGTGTCTGGAACTGGAATCATGCAGGGTTTGTCCTTCTGCGTCTGGCTCACATCCCTTAGTGCGATGTCTCCCACATTCATCCACGCTGTAGCAGGTGTCAGAAGCCCCGTCCTTTTTAAGGCTGAAGGGTCCTCCATGGTACGCATGCACCCATTTAGTTCACCCATTCCCTCCATCGCGGGACACTCGGGTTGCTCCCTCCTTCCGCTATCGTGAATCACTCTGTACATGTATGTTTTTCATCTCACACCAGCTCTCCCCCTGCCCCCGCCGATATACAAATGGGCCTTCCTAGCCTCTGCAAAAAGGACCAAGAGCTAAGAGGAATGGCAGGTATCTTCAGAACGTTCTAGTCACAAGGTAAAAAGGGGTGATTGCTCCAGCCCTCCTCTGCCTCAAGGATGTTTAGCTGGCAGTGTCCTGGGCAGAGGCACGGGTACAGGCAGACAAGGCAATATTTGTTTTCCAAGGTGTGGAAGTACGGTCCACAAGGTGTGAAGTGAGAAACGCTGGGAAAGCACAGGGGCAGCCCAGAAAGGGCTCATGTCCTCGGTCCTTTCTGGGCCGCTGTCCCCTGTTAACACTGCCTGTGACATTCCCTGCGAAGGTGACAGGAGGTAAGCAAGGGGCTCCCCGCCCTGCAGTTTGCCTTGCCCAACACCCCCTATCCACACAGCCAGGAAGAGACTGAGGAAGACTGATCCATTCCAAATAATTAACCCTGAATAATTATCCCTTTCTAGAAAAGATGATCGAATGCGTTAACCCAACAATCTGGAATGCCTGATGTGTGCCAGGCACAATGCTAGGCATATGCCACTTAGCCACGGAGATGTCCCTTCCACCAGCTGGGGAAACCACTGCCTGCATCTCCAAGTAGAAGGGGGCAGATTAACCCAACCAAGCACAGCGTAAGCGCCCGAGTAGGTGTCCTCTCCGCGAGGCAGCCCGTCCCTCACTACAGACCTCTGTTCCTTGACTCTCAGGGCACTCCCCAACTTCTCTGCCCCATCCATTCATAGCTGTCCTTTCATTTGCCAGGCACCAGGGGAGAAGAAAAGGTAAGAATCCCTGCCCAGGCGGGTAAGAGGAACCCTACAGACACACATGATGAAAAATGTTGCTCGGTAATGAAGTTCTGCTCTCATCTCAAAACTCAAGTAGAGCCTCTGGCCCAAGTCCAGGCATATAAGCGCACACCTCCCCTGCCCATGTGGGGGCCGGCGGTCAGCAGGTTTGAGAGTGCTACCTCTGGCTGCTCCCAGTCAGAAACCTCAGACTGATCAGCTCTGCTCAACCATCAACAGAGCAGTGGGCCAGCCCTGACCTTCAGAGAGGCTCTCCACTATGTCCCTAATACCCACCTCTGCCCCAGGATGCTCTGATGAAACCTCAGGGGCCACCCATCCAAGCAGGGTCTTGGCTGCCAGTTATCATCTCCGAAAGGAAGGGAAAATCCAAATTGAAGGCATATGAGCTTCCCCTCTGTCCTAGAAATTCTGCTGCCTGTCACATGCCAAGCATGATGTATAAGAATAATAAGGCCCCTTGAATCACCCATTAACTGCTGCCAGCAAATCACATGATTTCTTTTTTAATATCACACATATCCGGCCCCTGTAAGTGATGATGCCATCCCCCCATCCCGGCTGGATGATAAACAGTGGCACAGCCCCTCCCTCAGATCCATCTCTGGGCAAAGGCAAAGAAAGGAAGAAGGAAGGAAGAACGCACATGCGCATTGCTGCATCTCAGGCTTCGTGCCTGTGCTCCCCCAGTTGCCTTGGCAGAGAAGGGGGGGTTCTACCCTACCTGGGACCTCCCTCCAGCCAACTCTCACGGCTTCCTGGAGAGCACAGCTGCTGCGTAAATGTCCTGTGCTCACAGTCACCTTCCCAACATCCTCATCTAAACCAGGTACCCTCCACCACTCTCCCCCCAAGCCCCTACATCTCCAGTCCTGGCATCCCGTCTGCCTCCTTGTTCAGTGCATCCCTCATGAGACACTGTGCCCTGCGAGGGCAGGAGCCATGGCTGTCTTGTTCATAATTCAACTGGCAGGCCCTAGAACACTGCCCAGCACACAGCGGGCACTCAGGAACCCTTTGCTGAGTAACTTCATAGAAATACTCAATAAACCCTGACCCAGGGAACTGAGCCACACATTTCCCAGAACACCAGCACGTCTAGAACTTCAGTGTGCATCGGAATTACCTGGAAGTTTGGTGTCACCAGGCCAATTCAGGAGGTCTGGGTGGGCAGGTCTGTGTGCTCTTTTCCGTCCAGCTCCCAGGGGACTGCAAGTCCTGCTGGTCCAGGAGCCCCACTCGGAGAATCCCATCCTAAGAGAATTAGTCATAAGTGTCGACACCCTTTTCCTGCTCTTCTGCCTTCTGGTCAGATTTAGAAGTGCTGCCCACATGAATACAAGTAACAAACAGAAAATGGGCTTTGGGGGTCCAGTCTGCCCGATCAGAATAAAATTACTCTTATCCCCAATAGTGAGAAAGTAAATTGAGGCCAGTGGATGCAAAGTGAAGTAAGTTGTTCAGGAAGTCGTGGCAGAAAAGACACAGAACCTTGTGTACCGGATACACAGCCTCCTATTCCAAACACCAAGCTGCACTTTTCTGACACCAACTGTAGAAATGAGTTGGCTTCCAAGTGGCTTATTAGAGAACAAATTATTCCCTGTTTTGCCACTCTTTCCATTTGAGTTAATCTGCAAGTCTAAAGTCCAAGCAGGTGCCAGAGTTATTCCTGCAACTGGCACCAAATTGCATTCAGAAAGCACAATTAGCACTTCGTTAATGTGCCTCAGAATGGGATAATCTACATATTACCCAAAGGTGGCCTCGGTCTCCAATGCACTTTACCTTAATGTGCCAATGTCCAGGTTGCCCTGCTAACGGGCCTAACCCCAGCACTTGCCAGGCAGCAATCCTGACCTCCTCCATTGCATAGAGCAAGAAGGATGCCCTGGTAATAGAGCTAAGAGCCCAAGACGTATTCTCTCTTCTTCTTCCTCCTGTTCTTTCTCTTCCTGAACTCTTCAGTCCACACACCCGTGAGCACAGGGAGCCAAGTAAGCACCTGTGCCAGGGCAGAGGGAAGATGCAGAGGCCCAGAACGGGGTGCTGGACCCCAACTGGGGAGAGAAGGGTCCCCACTGAGGGGCAGCTCAGCTCAGTGTCCAGAACCTGAGCATTGGGAGAGATTTCTCACAGACTGAGGCCACAGAGGACAGGTGGCTTGGAGTGTGGGAACCTGAGAGCATTGGGAAGGGCTCAGAATCAGGCCAGGGGTGGGGGTGCGGGGGGATAGCATGGCAGACTCTAGGAGGCCAAGTCAGAAGAGGAGGGCATCTATGCCAGGAAAGGGTGTCGGGAGCGATGGAAGATGGATTACATGCGGGAACGGATCAAGTAAGAAAATGCTTCAAGACAACAGAAGCCAGACTTCCCACTGCAAAAGAAGGAAGATACAAACATAAAGAGAAAGGAGGCCACCTGGGTGGCTCTGTCAGTTAGGTGTCTGCTTTCGGCTCAGGTCATGATTTCAAGGTCCTGGGATCGAGTCCTGCATTGGGCTCCCTGATCAGTGGGGAGTCTGCTTCTCCCTCTGCTCCTCCTCCCAGCTCACTTGCACACTCTCTCTCTCTCTCTCTCAAAAATAAATAAATTATATATATATATATATATATATATATATATATATATATATATGGAAACTGAGTGAATTCTGAGGCATTAGGCTGGAATCTGCCGTAGCTCTGTGAACCCATGGTCTTCAGTATAGTAAGAGATAAATATATAAAGACAGATACAGCTGTATAATAAGTACAGACACCTCTATGTAAACATACATGCAGATGTTTCTCCACTCTGTCCACCAAGAGGACCCAGGAGCCACCCTGATACCAATGAGCACACTTAGCCCCCACATCTTGGCTTCTCAATATCCTTCTCCACCAAACGGAACCAGGATGCTTGGACAATGAGGGATTCCAGCCAGGAGCAGGGACAGTGCATGATGAACCTAAACACCTCACTCCACCAGAGTAAGAAGTATTCAGGAAATGGACACCAAAGCCACCTCGAAAGGATTCCTACTAGGCAGTTCTAAGACACTGTATCAAAATAAATACTGATAGTAAGTTACAACCTATTGTCCAAAATATGAAACCACGGGTTCATACTAAATAAGTGAAGAGATCGAAGTTTGGGAAGGAATGGGGTGTTTACCTAATCGTAAAATGTCTATGGAGATATTTTTTTAGACAGCTATTACAAAGGAGAAGGGAGTCCTTTTGCATCAGAGGAGGGTGGCAGAGACACCTTAAGCAAGAGATAGAAGTTACTATCAACAGGACTGAGACAGATCAGAATCATGTGCCCCCTGGTAAGATGCAATGCGTCTTATAGATTCTCCCACTCTCGGGCACATTAACAAAGTGCTAATTGTGCTTTCTGAATACACATTCACAGCCTCACTTCATGAAACTCCTGCCAAATACACATGGTCTGAATTTAATCATGAGAAAACATCAGACAAACTGAATGTGAGGGGCATTAATCAAAATCGTTGGCCTGGAGTCTTCGAAAGTGTCAAGGTCTTGAGAGTAAAGCGTAAGACTGGGGATCTGCTCCAGATTCAGGGAGATGGTAGGGACACCACAGTGAAATGCAGTGTGTGTGAGCCTAGACTGGATCCTTTGGCTACAAAGATCATCACTGGGGCAGCTGGCAAAACTTGACCAGGGTCTGAGGATCTTAGTGATGTACCCATTTATTTCCTGCTTTTGGTGATTGTTTATGGATATGTAGGAGCATGTCCTTGTTTGTAAGATACACAAAGTGTTCATAGGTGATGGGCATCATGTCAACAACAAACTCTGAAATCATTCAGGAAAAAGAAAGGAGCTTTTCTATATGATTAGGATTGCTTCCAAAAAACCATTCAAGAAGCTATAGCAATTATGACAGCAAAAGATTTGAGTCTCCTTCAGCCAGTGTCATCCGGCCATTCTCTTGATGAGCTCAGTCTGCCTGAGGACACTGAGTGAATCAGACTCACGCCACTGTGGTGAGGTCATCACAGCGGTGCCCACCATTTAAAATATCCTGAGTGGAAGAGTAGCAGACGGGGGGTGGGATGTCGGTGGACTCTGTGCCTTCCTGAGCCCTGCACTGATTTGGGGAAGGATTCAAGCTTCTCAAACTGGAGAGACAGAAGCCTCTCCATGATGACAAGAAAGGAGAGCCCTGTCCTGGTGTCCTGTCCCATCTGTGGTCCTCATGGGTGTTTTCCCCTTAGGGTTCCGCCCTGAGAAGCTTTGCCTCCTCCTCCCGAGGAAGGCTGGCATGGCAGGACTCTCTATGCAGGAGCATACATTGGAACCAGAGCGCTCCTCCCAGGGCTCTGACCTCCTGAAGCCTCTTTCAGTACAGACTTGGGGATGCCACAGTGGGTGTGCCACATTTGTGAACACAGCAAAGACTGACTGACACACCCAGGACAAGGCAAGGGGTCTGGAAACCATGCTGTGAGGAGATGAGACTCAGGTGAGCTGGGGCATCTATCTTTAAGTATATAAGGAGATGACCAGAGAAGGGGCTGGATTTTTCTTTCTCATATAGCTTCAAATTAAGAACCAGAGCCAATGGAGGAAGATGAAAGGAAGGCATTTTCTAGCCTCGGATCTCTCCAATACAGCCCATGTGCCCTCTGCAGGCCGAGACCCCGGCCGTGGGCAGGCAGGCATGGAAAGACCATCTGTAAGGGAGCTACAGCTACGACCTCTCCAATGTCAGGATTCCAGGGCTCAGAGGAGGGACAGCAGCCAGAGGTTCGGGGAGCAGAGTGGAAGTGGCCATTCCTGGGCATTGCTCAGGCCGGGGGACAGTCCCCCACCAAGCCAGAGCACCCCTCTCTTAGCAGCACGCCCCTTGCTACAGCCCCACCCCGCTTCTGCAGCATCTAAGGGGAGCAGACACAACACAAATGCTGAGGTCAGGATTTCTGAGAGAGGACCAGGATTTCACAGCACCTCAGTGCATTACGTCTGGGACTCGGTGGCCTCCCAGCTGTGTGGCTTCACCCCCAGCACCAAGCCCAGAGCCCCACCTGTTCCAAAATACCTCCGGCCTCTCCAAAAGACAAGGTGGGTCACCTGCCTAATAAACTCTCGGGCTCATCCCCCTCCATTACCAGTCTCTCCTACTTTTCAACCCTTGACTCTCTATCCCTTAAGCATCACACGGGTGAACAAAGTTCCGACTGCAAGTTACAGCTCCTAAGTGGAGGGGGGAGACTGTGCTCTCTCCCCCACTTCACCAAGAACTGGTGAAGGGATAAAAGGGAATCCGAGCCCTGGAAAGAAAGCGTAGCTGCTACGAGTTTTGTTGTCATCCTCGTGGTTCACTTGGAGACCAAGTCTAGGCCAGCGTGGAAAGTTTCCCATGGAAAAACTTGTCATCCATTGTATAGGCTGGACTTGTCCAATTTGCATCCAATTTGCATTCACTGCTTCGGTTGCATTGATTGAAAGAAGCAGACACCACGATTTTAAGAAGGCAGAGGAAGGGGCTTTCCAGTAGCACGTGAAGATGATGTTAGAGCTTACTGGATTGTCACATTGGATACATTCTTCCCCAGGGGCCTGAATAAAGAATTAGAGCAGCAAGATCTTATTTGACATTTGATGTTTCAATTTCCCAGGCAACATGATGCCTATTGCGGTTTCAGCGTGGATGCCCTACCAGACGGACGGGGTGGCCGGCCCCTCCCTTCTCAACACCCTCCACTATGAGTTTCAAGGAAGGCCAGTTCAGATTTATTAGACATTTTTATTATTCAACTTATACCCCACCCAAATCCACTGGTACAAATCATTTTTACATAACCCACGTATTCATGTCAGACACAGTTAGCAGATTTGTGTCTCGGAGTGTATCCAGAAGCAAAGCCCAAGGTTGACAACAACTGACAGCCAGACATTTTTTTTTTTTAATTTCTGGAAACTATGTTTTATTTACTTATTTACTATTTCTGCCACACTTCACACTGCACGGTACTGCTAACTGAGAGCTCCTCTCCGTGGCGTCATCTGCCCCAGGTGGAAATGCCCACGAACGTGCCATCAGCAACAGAGGACAGTGGGCTGGACTGGCAGACCCAAGCCCTGGCCTCTGCGCTGGCTCCGCCGCTAACTTATTCATAACCCCTGGGAAATTCCCTTGAACTTCCCTGCCTCTATGATCATACCTGTTCTATTTACTTCACAGAGGAATGGGGAAGAGGTAATGAGATCATGGATATGAAAATGCTCAGAAAATAGGAAATGCCCTGAATCGATGAAGTTAGGCATTGTGCAGTTAGAATCAGGTTTAGAAAATGGGGTTTGAACACTGGGCTACAAAGCAAACGGAGGTCTGGGTCATGCTCTGGCCTCACTCCTCATTTTACAGGTAAGAAAGTGGGTACCACGGGGTGTCTCATCTACTCCCAGAACAGCGAAGAAGCCAGTCAGGTTTGCATGAGACACTGAAGGCTCATGTTATACCTGAATTTCCACCCAATGACCATCTAGCTTCTGCTTGGTTATCTGATCTGATGGGGAGCTCACTTCCTCGAAGGCAACTCCCTCCACCTTTGAACTGCTTAGGAAAGGGAAAGGAAAGAAAAGGTGCGGCCTTTTTTCTTCCAAGAGCTGGTCCAAGTGATAGTAATGGTGCCCCCGGGACTGCATCTGCTCCTGCTTCTGTACAGGATTTAGCTGGCTAGGTGGCTCTCTGTGACACTCCTCTTCTCCAGTCGATGCATCTCTGGTTTCTTTGTTCACCTCTCACATGAATGCCTTTGTCATCCTGGTTACCCTGCAACCCACATGCTCTCAGAACCAGCCCCCAGCTCATCTCTTCATCGTGGCCACCTTGTCCTTGGCAGCTGACAGGACATTCGGGACCCGTTCATCCACCTTCGGTCTTAGCAGCTAATGTCAGCACCTCTTGAAATTCAGCAGTAAGCTGTTGGCGGGGGGGTGGGGGGACGGTCAGGCATGGACAAGGAGAGCTTCCCATGTTCCTGGTCTACTGCTGACACCTTGCAAAAAAATTAAGGCCTTGAAACAACCAGGAGAGGAAGACACAGAGCCTTCAGCTTGGCTGAGCACTGGTCAGGGGTCGCCCTCCTCCTAAGAAGCACCCTGCACATGTGGAAGATGGAAGGAGAGACCTGTTGCCATGGAGACCGTTGGGCAGCCTAGACTGCCTGCAGCCTGTGAGGAAAAGGCACTGGGAAGGATCAGAGTGAGATGCAGGAATTCACCCACAACTGCTACCCAACCCGCCACAGGCGGTCACCAAGCCAAAGCAGTGCCTGGGCTGTTTCCATCATGGTCCAGAGGGGGCAGGCCTGGCACAGGCTGTCCTATCGGAGGGTGGCAGACCTTCAGGTGTGTGCATGTGATACATGTGTGAGGTGTGTGTCTGTGTGTGTCTGTGGGATGTGTGTGTCCCTGTGTGATGACACAGCATCAATGCCTCCTTGGACCAAGTCTCTTTCTTTCTGGGCACCACAGTGATATTAACTATCTTGGAGCAGCTGGAGGGTGATGACTTGAGGCTTAGCTAGTCACTCTTCTGTGCCCCAGAGCACTTTGCACATGCCTCTATTAGCACTAATTACACAGTGCTCTAATTATTTGTTTACACATCTGGCTCCCCCACTGGAGCAGCTCCAGCCCAGGGGCTCCATCTTGTTTTTATGTTCCTGATTCCCAGCACTACGTTGTGCCCCTGGCACATAGTAGGTGTCCAGTGCAAATGCTGCCTGGCTGACTGAATCTCTGCCAAGGACAAGATCAGAGCATTTGGATTGAACACAGCAGCGTGCAAGATCAAGGGCTGTTCAAGCAGTATCCAAGGGGCTCTTGTTATATAGGGACAAGTGCTACAATGCATCACTGGTACACACCAAGTGAGAAGAACGCACAGACTGCAGCCCTCCCTCCCTTGTGGCAGGGACACGGCCAAAGAAGCAAGCATTATGTGCTCTGATCGGTGACCCTGCTCACAACGAGAAGAACCCAGAAGACCTCACCACCAGGGCGTCCACTTTGCAGGTTACCAAGGGAAGGACTCATTTCACATTTAAATAGTTGTTTTAATTTACATACAGTGCAACCACTCTTTTTGCTTGTACAGCTTCTTGCATTTTTGACCAAATGCATAGGACTGAGCTAACTACCAAGATACAGAAGCTGTCCGTCATTGTTGTCTCTTGTTTGGCTTTGTTAAGTAACCACTCATATTTTATCGGGTCCCATTTTTGTGTCATATCCACTTTTAGAGACCTGTCACTGGAATCTGAGTCAGTTCTGTCCAGTGACCTAATCAGATTCGCCCCTCCTTTGAGTCCTAGTTGACATTTCAGAGCAAGGGAGAACAGTGCAGGAGAAAGAAGCAAAGTGCGGGGTGCACCCACTCACCCTGAAAAAGGAGCTTTCCTCTAGAATCCCCTTTAATCAGAGGGGACATACAAGCCAGAGCAGGAATCCCAGGAGGAGGGACGTGGCCCTACACCACTGGAAAGTGATACCTGATTCCCATTTTATCCAACAGTCTATCACTCTGTGTTTTCGCTGGTCACCGAGCCTCAGCTCCATCTCCCTTGTCATCCCTCCCAACCACGCACCCCCTTGGGTTTCAGGTAAGGAGGAAATTGAATAAAATTGCTTGCCAATAAGCTTGAATGCAGTGGAGAAATTGCTATTATTTAGAGGGAACCTTTAAAAATTATTTCTTATAGGAATAAATATTTCCCTAGGAGAATAAGCATATGCGAGCATTTTTTTTTTCCTAAGCACAAAAGGTTGCAATTTGTATATTCACATTACGTCGCTCTTCAAAGCCGTGCTGTGGGATGCTGTTGACTCCTTCCAAGTTTGCTGCTATTATCCGAAACACTGCTGGAACTCTGCCTTGGAAACTGCCTCCGGAGTCCATATATGAGGCACGCAAGAAAACCAGCCTCATTTTTCAAGTCACATACGTTTTTGCCAAATATATTTTCCCCGCCCCAATACTTGAGGGCTGGTCTGCATTGATTTTCATTAACCTAATGTCCAACCTCAAGGTCAGGAGTAGAGCAGTCAAGCATCATTAATTTGGAATCCACTATTTTGGAGTAAGAAATAATTCAGCCCGTGAACTTCAACATACACTTGCTGTTTCTGAAGGAAGGATTTGGTAAGCAAACTAATCATATATGTAAATCTGAAGGAAACTATTTAAAGCTACTTTCACAAATAAACTCTTGAAGCATTGTCAAGTACACCTTAGATTAAAGCACCCTTTACAAAACATATCTGTAGATTCATTACAGATTGTCTTTATTAACCAAAGATATCCTTCCGTGGACTTACAGGGAACCTTATTTTGTTGACCTATTTCCTGTTACTGTAGACTCTTGAATGTAATGAAGCTGCATCTCTCTAAAATGATCTCATAATTCAGACTTTTTGCTGCACTCCAGCAAATTCAGACCAAACTTCCTCAAATTAGTCTGAATTAATGAGGTCTGATTGTACTAGATTGAACCATATGAAATCAGCGATATTTAACCATTTTGACCTATAAAAACAGCAATTTCATATGACCCAAACTAATATATTTCTTTCCTGGTGCTCCTTTCCAAGGAACGAAAAGCGTTCTACCTTCCCAGGCTTTCTTTGTATAATTTAAAGATACAAGTGGGAAAAGGGGGTTGACTGCCTTGGGCCCTGACCCCTGCCCCTCAGATCACAAGTACAGAGATGCGAAGATTTTGCAGAAGGAAGTCATTCAGAACAACTGCTGCAAAGCGGGATACAAAGAATACGAAAACAAAAATAAACAGAACCTAACAAAATGATCTCTGCTGCTTTCCTATCACACCACATGGCCTCTCTACTCCAGTGCGCCTCGAGCAGTTGGGTGGGCAATCTAGAAATCACTTCAGGGACAAAATGCATCTTGCCTGCCCATAAGCGTGACCCATTAGAGCCTGAGACAGTCGACTCTGTCTGTGTGAACAAAATCTCCAATGTGAGACTCTGAAAGGCTTGGGATAAGAGGGGAGCAAATTAAAGTTTAATAGAATGGAACGTCAGGAAATGGACAAATGTAAATTAGGGTAGAGAGACAGAAATTATTCTCATTTTTACAAGGCTCCTCATTAACTTATTTGATAGCATTCTGAGAATTTGTTTTAGGAAATGCCAGGATGTGTAGACTCAAGAGTTTGAGAATGACTGGTCTCTGCTTCTGGGCAAGCAAGTGGGTTTATACTACAGCAACAAGGCTTTCTGATGACTATTGGGAACTTCCTAGATCGTGAAGGTTAGAAGAAAATGAGCAGATGTAGCAGAAAGCGGCAGACCATGCCATGTCTCTCTACCTGGAGGAATCACAGGCGAGGAGCCCTACTTTGGGAGATCAAAGGTTGATTCTGTTTTCACTTGACACCGACCGCCTTCTGCCAGAGCCCACGGTGACTAGTGACAGACTGGTCCCCCTTGGCCACGCAGCGCCTCTTGAAGTAGCTGTGACCACTGGGAAGCAGGCAGACAAGCATCAGACAGTGGTTTCCCCTGCAGGGCTAGAGAGCTCATGCAGCCCTGGGACAGCAGCTCCAAGACTTCCCTTCTCAAGCCTGTTGTAGGAGCCTTGCAGGATTTTACCACCTCTGAAGCATACGCTTCCCTAAACAGAAAAGGAGCAAGAGCTACCTGAGGGTAGGGCATCTCCTCGGTACTGTGAGAGACCGGGGCGGCGGGGGGAGAGTTGGGGGGGCTGTGATCTGTGTTTTGTTTATTTTTAACTAAGTAACATACAGACGTGGGGGATGAAAATTCCAGGTAGATTTGAGAAGCTATAACCTTGCCCCCATGGAACTGCTATGAAAGATGCTCTCCAGGGGCCAGCCAGGCTCACATGCCCTGCACTACAGAAAGGAAGTGCTTCCCACTCCCATAAAGCCAAACAAACCCCCCACTTGAGTCCCCATCTCCCATTGACTTGGGTGCAGAGTGGTAGTTTATGGCAACAGAATTAATGTGGCTCTAAAGGTAATTTGAAAACACCAAGAGTAGCGAATTATCACATGAAAATGCAAATTGTTCCTTATCTGGGCTGTTCCACAGATGCATGATTCATCACTGACTGTTCAGCTGTATTTCCAAGTGAGATCTCAGTGAGAAGGGTAGAAAGGCAGGGCCCAGCCATTCTGCCTGGAGAGATTTATAGCTCCTTTTATCCAGATGTAAAGCACACGGTGTTGGGTAGGAATGTTAAACCTATAAAATCTCAATCTATCATATAGCTCTTATTTGAAGAAGGCCAAAGGACACACAAGCATATCCTCATGTCCTCCAAAATTTCCTCTCTCCAGCCATGTACACACCTTCACACAATTCACCCTTCCTTTTGGTTTCTTACCTGAGTCAAGGCGGACTCCATCTGTCCACCCATCCATCCAAGAGTTTCCCTTCTCTCTTTACTCATTTTTAGTGGGTGTTTTGAGAAATCCAACAAGCCTTTACTGCTGGCCATATACACAGTTTCTGATTAAGAAATGGAATCCAAGGGGCACCTTGGCTCAGTCGGTTAAGTGTCTGACTCTTGATTCTGGCTCAGGTCATGATCTCAGAAGATGAGATCTCAGAAGATGAGCCCCAGGTTGGGCTCCCCACTCAGCAGGGAGTTTGCTCAAGATTCTCTCTCTCCCTTTTCCTATGCCCCTTCCCCTCTAAAATAAATTATCTTTTTTTTAAAAAAAAAAAGGAAAGAAAAGGGATCCAAGTGGGTTTCCCACTTTTTCTTTTCCTAGCATTTGCAAAAGATGCTTTAAACAGGGAGATACCAAACTTGAGAACTGGACCAGGGTTCAGTGTGTGAACAGAAAGCAATCATCTAAAAGCTGGAATGCAAGGGAAGCCATGCCTTACTTAGGTAGGTCAGGAGGTAATTCTTACACAGCACTCTCTACGTGCCAGCCTGGTTCTCAGTGCTCTGTGAATATGAATTCATCTACTGAGCCCAGTGGATGGGTGCCACCCTGAGTGAAAGTCACTGACACATCACACTCCACTTCTGGAGACTACCATGGAGAATAATCACTTAAGCTCAGGGTGCTCCCTGAAGGGACCACACTCCGGGCCTTATATGGAGCCCCTGTGCATATTAGTATGGGACGAACTAGGATCCGGGTGACTAAGCAGCTAAATGGGTGATTTTCCAGCTTCCCCACGTTCCCTTGTAAACCCTTGTATGTCCTGCAATTGTCTGTGAGTCTCTTCCTTACAATCAAGGAAGCCTGATCATTAAACAATCACACAAAAGTATATTCCACAAATAACTTCCTAGGCACCAGGGCTGCAGGCAAAGAATTCCTACAGGGAAGGGTGGGTGGTCACACCGGAAAGGGAGGCTGCGGCCAGCACCAAGCTATATTGGGTTTCCCAGGGCTGCCTTAACAAACTGGGTGGCTTAGAACACCAACATATCAAACGCAGCTGGCAGATTTGTGTCATGCATCCCAGTCACACTTCCTACCCCTCTGTCCCCTGAATAACTCAGTTTTAAGAAAGGCATGGAGTTTCTCCTTTCCTTAAATACATTGACTGTCCTCTCGGGATGAAGTCACTGAGGCTGTTTGAGACAATCCTTTTCATGCAGTAATACCCACGCCTCCTAGACTTCTACACGCTTCACCCCACCCCTTCCCCTCAGAAGCCCCCTACCCAGGAAGACAGCAGTATTCTACACCATAAGAAGTGACAACTGGTTGGACCACTTATGGAAGGTCATCTAGTACTTTCGTCAACTCTCTGAATCTCAATCAGGCAGAGAAGGTATCTACTTTTTAAGTGAGCTTTAATCAAGTGCAATTCACATACAATAAAATTCACCAAATTTTAGCATCTAATACTGTGAGTTTTGGCAAATATACACAGACATGCAACTACCACCACACTTGCAATATAGAATATTTCTGTTGCAATCAAAAGTTACCTTGTGCCTCTTCGCCCCCAGTCCCATTGCCCTACCTCTTTGGCAACCACTGATCTGCTTCCAGGCTCCACAGTTGTGCCTTTTCCAGAAAGTGATATAAATGAGATGATCAACTATGTAGTCTTTTGTGCCTGGATTTCTTCATGTATCACAATGTTTTTGAGATTCTTCATGTTGTTGCTTAGATCAGAAGTTCATTCCTTTTCATTGCTGAGTAGTACACCGGCATGCGCATTTGCTACAGTTTGTTTATCTGTTCCCTTGTCAAGGGATATCTGGGTTGTGTCCAACTTGGAGCCAGTAAGAAAAAAAAAAAAAAAAAAAAAAAACGCTATGAAGTCTTGAGTGAGCATAAGTCTTTATGTCTTTAAGTCTTTCTGTGAGCATATGTTTTCATGTTCTCTCAGCATAAATACCTAGCAGTGGTATTTCTGGAAGGAAGAGTAAAAGAATGTTTAACGCTGTAAGCAACTGCTAAACTGCCTTCAGAAGTGGCCGTGTCATTCTGCATTCTCAGCGACAAGATGCGAGAGTTCATGTTGCTCTACATTTTCAACACTCAACATTGTCAGCCTTTTAAATTTTAATGATACTGGTAGCTCACTGTGTATTAATTCACATTTCCTCAAATGACTAATAACACTGATCACCTTTTCATGTGCTCATCTACTAGTCATATATTTTCTTTGGGGAATTGTCTGTTTCAATGTTTTGCCCATTTTCTACCAAAATGTTTGTCCTCCTAAGTTTTAAGAATTCTGATCCATGAAGAAGGTATACATGTTCATTTAGTTAAGTCTTTGACTCCTTTCATCAATGTCTTATAGTTTTAAGTGTGAAGGTCTTGCTCAGATTGTTAAACTTTCCATAATTATTTCATATTTTTCTGCACTGTGATGATCCTATAGTTTTTCTTTTTTAAAGACTGACTGATTTTCAAATGCTAAACCAACCTGGTATTCCCGGGATAACCTCACATGGTCAAGATATAGTTTTTATATGTTGAAGGAGCTGGATTTTTCAAGATTTTGTTAAGGAGATGGTGCCTATATTCATGTGGAATAGAATATCCTTTTCTTGTCAAGTCTTTGGTTTTGGTATCCAGGTAATACTGGCCTCATAAAAATGTGTTGGGAAGTATTCCCATCTCTTCTCTTTTCTGGAAAAGTGTGTGTAGACTTGATATGATTTTTTTTCTTTAAATGTTTGATAGAATTAATCAGTAAGACACCTGGCCCAGGGGTTTTCTTTGTGGGAATCTGTAAGACCACCTGGCCCAGGGGTTTTCTTTGTGGGAAAAGATTTTTGTTTTGTTTGGCAAGATTTTTGACTATGAATAAATTTCCTTAATAAATATTGGGCTACTCAGATTATTGCTTTCTTATTAGGTGAGCTTTGGTAGCTTGTGTATTTCCAGGAACTGCTCCATTTCATCAGAGTTATCAAACTGGTATAAAGATGTTTCTTTCTCACTGTTCTTTTAATGTTTGCAAGATTTGCAGTAATGTCCCATTTTCATTCCTGTTGTTGGTCATTTTATCTTATTGAAAATGTTTTCTAATTTTCCTTGTGATTTTCCATATAATTTGAACAGTGGATTACATAAAAATACATTATTGATTTTCCAAATATTGGGGGGATTTTATAAATATATTTCTTTTGTGGATTTCTAATTTAATTCTGTTGTGTCCAGAAAACATACTTTACATAAATTTAATCTTCTTCAATTTACTGAGACTTGTTTTATCTCCCAGAATACAATCTGGTGAGCACTGGTGAATGTTCTGCATGCATTTAACAAGAATATGTGGTCTGCTCTTGTTGGGTAGAATGCTTTATAACTATCAATTAGGTCAAGTTTGTTAATAGTGCTCAGGACCCTTTGATCTTACAGACTTTTTGTCCAACTGTTCTATACATTTTTGAAAAAGGACTTTTGAAGTCTTCAAATGTAAGTGTGGGGTTTTCTATTTTTCCTTCCAGTTCTATCATCAGCTTTGCTCACATATTTTGAGCATCTAAATATTTTTAGAATCATGGGTATTGAGGATTTTTGTGAATTCTTGGTGAGTTGATTCTTTTATCATTATGTAATGTCCGTCTTTATCACTGGCAATTTTCCATATCTTAAAGTCTGATGTGGCTCAGCTTTCTTTCAGTTAGTGTTAGCATAGTACATCTGTATCCATCCTTTTACTTTTAACCTCTTGCTCTTTATATTTAATGTGGGTTTCTTGTAGGTGCATATAGCTGGGTTTCTCTTTTTTCACCAACCTAACAATCCTTTTATAATTGGTATGTTTAGACTATTTACATTTAATACAATTATTTATATGCCTGAATTTCAATCTACCATCCTCTTCTCTCCTTTCTACTTGTGCTATCTGTTCTTTCTCTTTCTCAGTTTTGATCTTTTTTATTACTTGTATTTTTATGAAATCATTTTATGACCAATATTAGATTATCTCTTCATTTTATTTTTTTAGTAGTTGCTCTGCAGTTTGCCTATTTATCCCAGTCTGCTTTCCAATAACATTGTATCTCTTTACATAGAGAGTAAGAACTTCCATTTTTTCCTACCGTCTCTTCGGCCATTGTCAAACATTAATTTCAACGGATGTTACTAACCACAAATTACGTTGTTATTATTTTGCTTAAAACAGTCAATTATTATGTAATGCATTCAAAAAGGAGAAACTATTTTATACCTATCCATATATTTTCCACTTACAGAACTCTTCATTCCCCTGTACAGAAACACATTTTCATGTTTTCATATCTCTTGTGCCTGAAGAATTTAATTTTTAGTGCAAGTCTGCTGTGATGTATTCTCTCACCTTTTGTTTATCTGGAAAATTTTCTGTTTCACCTTCATTGTTAAAAGATACTTCTTTTAGGTATACAATTCTAGGTTAAGGGTGTTTTTGTTTTTGTTTTTGTTTTTTCAGCATCACTTCAAACTATTGCTCCATTACATTCTGTTTTGCTTAGTTTATGCTAAGAATTCTGCTGTTGTTTTTATCTTGGTCCCCCTTTGTACATAACATGTCTGTTTTCCTTTGGCTGTTTTTGCAATTTCCTGATTATCTCTGGATTTTAGTCACTTGATTATAATGTGCCTTGGTGTGAGTTTACATTTCTTCCACTTTGATTTTTATTGAAACTGTTGGATCAGTGGGTTCCCATTTTTTCATCATATTTTAGAAATTATTTGGTTATTATTTCTTGAAACATTTTCCTATCCCATCCTATCCTCTCTTCCCTCTTCTACTCCAAATGCATAAATAGGCCACTTACTATTGTCCCATAGGTCCCTGGCTTTCAGCTTATGTGTTTTAGCCATTTTTTTCTGTATATAATTTTTAATCATATGTATGCTTCTTCAAGTTCACTGGTTTTACTTCTGTAGCATCATGTCTACTGTAATTCTATCCAGTATACTCTTCACTGATTTTACTTATGTAGCATCATGTCTACTATAATTCTATCCAGTATACTCTTCACTTCAAAATACTATGTCTTTCATCTGTAAGAATTCCATCTGATCTTTCTATCTTCCTCTTTGTGTTTGTACTTTCCTATGCTTTCTTGAATATATGGATAATTTTTATAATAGTGCCCTTAATATTCTTGCCCACTAACCGCATCATCTCTATAATATCTGGGACTACTTCTATTAACAGATTTTTCTCCTGTTATTCATTTTATTTCCTTCTTTTAATGTCTTATAATTGTGTGTGTGTGTGTTAGATTTTCGCTCTCATACAAAGTTAAGTACTTGGCATTGGTTTGATTCTTTTAAGACTTGCTTTTAGTCTTCATTAGGGCAGGTCTGGAGGTACTGGGGTTCTATTACTGAGAAAATAGTCTTCTGAGGATTCTACCCCAAATGCTCCATTTATTAGCTATTTCCACTCTTACTGATTGGAACATGAATTATGCCTACTCCTCTATGCACTCTAGCAATTGTTCAGTCTACTGCTTTCTAGTAGGTTTCCCCAACCACGGTGAATTTCCTCTCATGGATGTGCAAAACAGTAGCCTGGAAGTTGAGCAAACCTGGGTTCTGTCTTCATTCTGTGGCTTAGTAGCCACGTTCATTAGGACATGTCACTGAGCTCAGTCTTCTCATCTGAATCCTGAAGGGTGGAACCAGACAACCTTTAAGTATCCTTCTAATTTTAATAATGATCCTAGGATCTGCAAAGTAAACCTGACAGTGGTCCCTTTCTATCCCCTTTTCCATAGGGAGAAGTTATGCAAGAATAAGCTTTGCTCTGATTCTGAACCACCACCATTCATCAGTTCTCTAGAAGGCTGAAGAGGGTCTTCAGGGTTAGGGGACCTTCAGTGGAGCCATTCTATTTCCATGCTTTAATATGAACTGAGTGCAGGGTCATCATCTTACCGAGGCCACCTCTTACTTTATTTCCTCAAGAAGACATGTAAGCGGCATTCCATTTGCCAGCTACTCTTTTCCCCTTTAACAGTTTGCTGCCATAGATAAACACATGTTCCATATCCCTGCGAACTCCAACCCTGACAAATCCAGTCTCCGTCCCCCACCACATGCAAGAGGGTGGAGGATCTTTCTTTCCCCACTCCATCTGCTCCTACCTTGACAAACACACCCCCTGGGCACTCCACCATCACTGCACAACAGCTCTGGGCCCAGCACAAGGAACAGAGGAATAGGGTGGGAACCAGCAGGAGGCTGCTAAGAAGTCTATAACATAACAACCCCAGTATCAAATGCTCCCGAGGTCTAGCCATCAAGCCCTGAAAATACATTACATTCCCAGTGGAAATCCAATATAGGAACCCTCAGGAAGCAAACAGTCATCTTCTGGCTCTGGACACTTCATCCTTGGGTGACCCTGAGCAGGCACCTTCTTTCCTGGGGCCTTGGTTTCCTCCCATCTAAAAATGGGGTACACCATTTCTGGACCCTCATAACTTGGGGTTGTTGGCAGAACAAGTAAGATGATAACTGAAAGGACAGAGTTTGCTGAATGAAAGGTGGGGGCGACAGTGCTGAGAAATTAGCCTTCCTGTGCTGATGAGCTGCAAATACATGCGCACACACGCACAGGAACTTTCTTTTCAGGCTCTCAGGCTGTTAAAAGAGACTGATTTCCCAATTCACCCCTAGAGTTTCTTTGTGCTGTCCTGAAGAAAGAGAGGGAAGGGGTAGGAATGGGGGGGGGGGTGACTTATTCCATAGTTGCTATTTTAGTATCCAGAGGAACCCGGCTTGTTGATTACAGAGAGATTGTTATCTCTCTTTGGGCTCAATGAAGGTCACCTTCAAATCTTTTGCTAAACCAGAGGCTCCTTTTCTCCTAGTGCTCAGTCCAAAGCAGAACCTAGGACCGCGTGGGGTTAAGACAGGGTGGGGTGTGTGTGTTGTGTGTGTGTATGTGCACACACAGGCGTGCACGCGCATGCGTGAGCAGGCTGAAGATGCCTGAGAGCCAAAAGAAGAACCCAGCTGGTGGGGGCGGGGGGATGAAATAGGGTGAGAAGGATTTTCAGGGCCCCTCGCTCCAGTAACTATAATAGATGTCTGTGAGGAATGTGAGAAGTCGCTTTTAATAATAATACCCTGCCTGCAATGGATCTCCCCAGGGAGGCGTGGGCTAAGGAGAGAGAAGGGTTACACATAGAAGACACAGATCTTCCAGTGGACACGGTCGCTGCTTCAAAGGCAGGAGCTAAGGAGAGAAAGAGAGCCAGGCGATGTGATAGGAGTCGCGGGCGATGTGATAGGAGTCGCGGGCGATGTGATAGGAGTCGCAGGAACAGAGGAGAAAGAGGCCATTCAAATACTGATTTAAGCACCCCTCTCAGCTTTAGGAGGGAGAAGTGGGCGCAACCCATGAGGCGAAGGGCCCACAGAGAAAAGGCTTCCTGGAACAAGGTCATCATCGCCCAAGCTGGAATGCAGACCCACACGCCAATACTGCTGCGAAGGGCCCCTGAGCTGTAGTCTAAGCAGGATAGCTCCTCACGTTCCAGCTGTGTCCCTGTCACTCTCCCCCTGCCCTGTGTCTCTTGGTCCTGCCCCACGCACCCCTCCGACAGGGCAGATCCCAGAGGGCCAGGCTCTCCAGAGCCGGCCTGAGTGGGCTGCCTCTGGGCCCACCTGACAAAGTCTGCATCTCTGCATCTGGCCACCCAGCCTGCAGGGAGTCCTTGAGGAGAGAGCTTTGACATGGAACCATTCTCTTTCTTAAAGTCAGGAAGTCCATCTCTGAAGCTCCCTGTGGGCCCAAGGATCAATCAGGTTGGGAGTGGGAAGCCGATATTGGCAAGAATCAAATCTAGCGCACTATGTTTTCATTCATTCCCACTTCACCCAGTGTCTCTGAGCCTGGCCTCTGGGACTAAGAGAAAAGCTCAGGGGTGTGTGTGTGTGTGTATTGGCAAGTATCCATACACGAGCTCAAATTTATGGGCTCACCTTGCCCCTGGGGGTATCACTAGCCTCCAGGTTGGATGCCTTGGATGGCTGAGCCCTCTTCCAACCTCTCAATCAAACTCTACCCTTCGTGCAGTAATCTGTCTTTAACAACTCCCACTGCAAGTCAATAAAATGTCAATTTAGTTCTCCTTTTGTTAAATCTTAAATCTGTGTAACATCTCTCCTTTCCTTGGCTTGTTAAATCAAGCTCATGTTTCCCTGCCCCCCCCCATGTCCACCTCTTCCCCACCTCCTCAGCAGGGCCATCTGCCCTTGGGCAGAGGAATGAGATGCTCCAGAGGAGAGTTGATAGAAGAGGGTTTGGGAATTGAGAGACCAAAATGGTGGAACCCCTGAACATCTCTAGTTCCCTTCTACTCTTGGAAACCCTGAGCAAACCACACTAAATTCTTTGATTTTCCCAAAGTTGCTTTTAAAGTGAACAGTAGTAATGTAGACAGTATTCCATAGGCTTAATAATCAAACTGTGATCCAAATCCCAGCTCTAGCACTTGCTTGCTCTATGATTACACTTCCCTGGATCGGATCTCAGTTTCCTCATCTGTCAAATGGGCATGTTAACAACATCCTCATTGCCTATAAAGGAATATTAAAGGAGATAACATACATAACGCACTTAGAACAGTGGCTAGCACATTCTAAATGCTATTTGCCTAGTTGCCAAGATTTGTATTATCTGGTTTCCTATTCTCTGTTTTCTCTTCAGCTCAGTTCCTGAATTGGAACTGCCTCTCCTCCACTAGGTACAGTGGGGGCTGGGTAACTAGAAGCTCCACCCTTTCCAGACAATAAAAGAGCACAGGATGCAAACGGTGCCATCAGATACCCTCTCTCTGGATTTTGTATCTTGAGCATCAGAGCAAAGAGACTGAAAACAACTGGTTGCAGTTGCATTTTGACCGGAAGGCGGCCGCTTCCGGGCCACTGGGCACTGCCTTGGTTCCTGCTGATCCTAAGCCCCTCCTCCAGCTTCCCTGCCTTGCTGGGGGGGGTCCCCTTAGGTGAATTAGCTAGTTTGTTTTCTTTGCTTGCAAGGAAAGAATCTTGACCCATACAAGAAGAATGCAGGGTTCAGATGCCTCTTCCCAACAAGAACTTCCATTCTACCACCTCCCATAGCTATTACGTTCACCTCTGACCCCATGTGTCACCTGACTCCTTCTCTTTTGTTTCACAGTGAAAAGAGAGGTTCAAGGAGAAGAGGTAAGAGTCCCCAGGGGTCTAGAGAGAAACACCAGGAACATCAGTCTTCCCTTCCTGGAGGCTGGTTTCTCCTTCAGCAGCCTACCCTCCTCTCCATCAAGAATTTCTTCTGGTGTGGGCCACAGTGGTGGCTGAGACAGAAGCAGAAAGTGGGAGAGGAGGCTCTGGCGTCAGTGTCAAACTGCAGGGCTCAGCCTCCAGCATGCTCTGGCCACAAGCACACTGCTTCTTACTCCTGAGCCCAGCACTCTCTGAACTTGCATTCGGATCAGCTCCCCTCACCCAGAGAATTCCTCCAGGAGGCAGGCTCCCGTGCCAAAAGTACTTCCCAGGATTCAATGGATGGGAAACCAAATCACCATGGGGCAAAACAAAAGTGACGAACTGACTTTTCATTAATTAATTCCTGCTTAATTCTCTCAGGTAAGGAACGTGCCCATAGTGCCTGACTCCAGAGCCCCAGACTGCTCCTTTATGCCACACAAGCTCCCTGTTAATCCACCTCTTTCCCAGCGTGGGCTGAGGGCCAAGGGAAAGTCATCCAGCTGAAGAGAAACATCTCCAGTGGGCCACGCAGGCCCCCAGAAGCTCCCTTACAACTGCAATCCTGCATATAGTCAGAGCCAGTCCAGATCACCACTTCTTCCATTTGGCAACCAAAACTAAAGGCAAAATCTGATGATCTGTGAGAGTCATCCATGAGCTAGGCATTGTCACATTTGCTCATTTACGTAGTCCCCCAGCTCTGGGGCCACTAGAGACCAGGAGACCCAGACGCCCAGCAGTTCCTAACTCACATAGGATCCCACGACTTCCAGACGGTGGGGATGGGTTGTTCGCCAAAAATGTCACTTGCTTTCTTCACAGTATGTTTGCCCACACCTTAAGACTCATTTAGTTCTATACCTCTGTCTTACAAGCAAATAAATGAAGGTCCAGGATGGGGGGAGGGAGCACGTAGGTGGTTGACCTAGCACCCCAACAAGGCAAGCCTTCGTTTTTCCTAAGGGGGCATGTGACTGTCTAGTTCAAAATACTTTAAGCCTTTTTAGTCTCTGTGACCTAACATAGGGTCTTCTTTCCCAAAATTCTAAGGATTGAGGACCTGCCTGTTGCCAAATTACCCTCAAGTACTGTGGTTCCTCTAAGCCCACTCCATAATCCATCTGAAGCTCTAAGTTAAAATCAGTCTTTTGAGGGGGGCACACCCGGGTGGCTCAGTGGGTTAAGCATCCAACTATTGGTTCCAAGTTATGGCACAGTTTTGGCTCAGGTCATGATCTCGGGTTCCTGGGACTGAGGCCTGCATCAGGCTCTTGCTCAGCGGGGAGTTGGCTGGAGGATTCTCTCTCCCTCTCCCTCCACCCCTCTGCCTTGCTTGTATGAGCCTCTCTCTCTCTCAAATAAATAAATCTTTAAAATTAAATAAATAAATCAGCCTGTGGAAGCACATCCAAGCCAACTGATTGGCAGGCTGTCAAGGGAAGTGGAAGAGCCCAAGGTCAGGGATCTGAGAGGCAACTGTATGGTACTTCCTTGAAAGGCAAACCTCACCCTCAGGGCACCTGGCTGACTCAGTCAGTGGAGAATCCAACTCTTGATCTCGGGGTTGCACGTTCGAGCTCCATGCTGGAAATATAGATTACTTAAGAATAATATTTTTTTTTAAATCCTCACCCTCAAGCCACACCAGCCTCCAGATTTCAGTAGCATCAGTCCCCCCTCATGGGCTGCTGGTTCCCTTCAACATTGGAAGCACCACCAATTAGTCCTTCAGTGAGCAAGCACCAAGATTGAAGGTTGAAACTGCCCGGGGACCCATATAAACATGTCGGCATTCTACAGGACTTCTATAGGAAGGTGAGAGGCCCGAGAGTTTGAAGCAAACAGATTCTGGCTCTAAGAAAATGGTGGTCACTAGTGGAGAATAATACAAATACAGTTCTTCTAGCTCCTGTGTATTCTGTTAAGGAAACTAAGTCTTGTGGATTTTTTCTCCTACATACCTCTCAAATTCCTTCTTTCATTCCCTTCCCCAGGACCAGTCTCTAGGCTCCTGTCCTTTCTGAGTGGGAGTGCATCAATAGCTTCCTAAATGCTCTAGAGAGTATCTGGTTTCCACATGCCAACTGAGTGCGCCATCTAAAACGCCATTTCATCTTCCACATGTCAACTGGGTGAGCCATCTAAAATGAAAGTTGGCTTAAAATTCCATTTTCTTAGGGCAGAGACATGTATACCCCCCAGGGAATACACAAGACATACTGGGATGCAGGAAGAAAAAAGTAAAGCCTCTACTTCAATTTATTTTTCTAAAATCAAATTTAGAAGCAACTGCTTCTAAAAGTTTTACTAATATGTAACATGCATCTTGACACTGGTCCTTCTGCTCAGTCCGTGATAGCCTTGGGGGGCCCTCACAACAAAGGGGATGACAGTGGTGTCCTTGTGTAATCCTAAATTTCCAGCCGTTTTTTTGTATAATCATCCTAAACTGCACTAATTCAGATTAATCATAATCCTCAATCCATATAACATTTCATCAGTAGTCATTCATTCAAGTGTTTATATATATTTTAGCAATGCAATAAGCACCCTCAAATCCACCCCCTAACAAGAAAGCTAAGATCTTCACAGTAACGTCCACCTAATCATGCAGCCATACTCATCCCTCCCTCCTGCTATCCCCACCTAAGATAGCCATCATCCTGAATCACCAGTTGTTGTTTCTTCCTTTTCATATAGTGTTAACACATCGGTATATATTTCTTAAAGCAAAGATTTTTTAGTTGCTTTTACCACCGTAAAAATAAAGGGGGGGGGGGGGGGCACAGTGCTGTAATCTTCTGAACTTTTTTGTCCCCAACCGAATACTAATTACTTTGCTAAGGTTCATCCATATTGCTTCAAGTTACAGAAATTCATTCATTTTGACTGCTATGTAATGTTCCTTTGTGTGATTAAATTACAATTTATTCATCCACTCTCCTGTTCATGAGCATTTGGGTTTTCTGTATTAATAAATAAAATTTAAATCTCTTTTAAATTTTATATTTTTTAAAGATTTTATTTGTTTATTTGAGAGAGAAAGAGAGAGTGAGAGAGAGAGAGAGCATGAGAGGGGAGAAGGTCAGAGGGAGAAGCAGACTCCCCATGGAGCTGGGAGCCCGACGTGGGACTCGATCCTGGGATTACAGGATCATGATCTGAGCCAAAGGCAGTTGTTTAACCAGCTGAGCCACCCAGGCGCCCCGAATCTGTTTTAAGTTTTAAATGGAAATGCAAAGATCCAAGAAAAGCCAAAATAATCTTGAATATATGTATTCTCCTAAATATATATATCTTGAATATATAAATCCTCCAAAAGGTCTCATATACAGAATATAAAAAGAATATCAAGATTCGGAAAGAATATAACAAATTACACCATAGAAAAGTGGGCAAAAGACTCAAACACTTCATAAGAAGAAATATCCCAGAGACCAATAAATATGTGAAAAGATGCTCAGCTTCCATAATCTTCAAAGGAACACAAAATAAAACCATAGTGAGATATGACCTCAGAACCAACACAACGATGAACATTTGAATGACTGAAAATACTAAGTTCTGGCGAGAATGTGGAGAAAGAAAAATCTGAACCATGCCAGAGAGAGCACAGACTGCTATGATCAGTTCGGTATACTGCAGCATTTACCGAAGTTGAACATACATTTACTCTATGGCCCAGCAGTTTCACTACTAGACATACAGCCACAGGAAACCTATGCAGATGTACACCAAAAGAATGTAAGAATGTAAGGGCCTGGGTAGCAGCTGCCTTCGGCTCAGGTCATGGTCCCAGGGTCCTGGGATTAAGTCCCACTGGGGCTCCTTGCTTGGTGGAGAGCCTGCTTCTCCCTCTCCCTCTGCCTGCCATTCTGCCTGCTTGTGCTCTCTCTCTCTGAAATGAATAAATAAATTTTTTTAAAAAAAATAATGTAAAAGTGTTTACAGAACCACTAATTATCATAGTTCAGTACTAGTTACAGGTGTAAATCCTGCCCAGTGGCGTACGTACTTTATGTATCCTTCACCACGCCTGTACCCGGACATAAGAAAGACTGGGATGTGTCTCTCTCTAACACGGTGTATTATGAGGGCATTTCTGGGCACAGTGTGCTATAGAAGCACCCTCAACACCCTTAGAAAATACTTACTGACTTTTCTAGAATATCAACTTGGGCATCTAGTGCTAAACATCCACTCAATATCACACTTTTCCTTATTTTTTTAAAAGATTTTATTTATTTAAGAGAGAGTGACAGAGAGAGAGAGAGAGAGAACAAGTGGGAGGAGGGAATGGCAGGGGGAGAGAGAGAGGCAGGCTCCCCACTGAGCAGGGGAGCCTGACGCGGGACTTGGTCCCAGGACCCCAGGGCCATGACCTGAACTAAAGGCAGATGCTGAACCGATGGGGCCACCTAGGTACCCCCACACTTTTCTCTAAATGAAAAAAAAAAAATTGCATTTCAGGTTCTAGGTACTCAGCTAGGACTAGTCATCCTTGCTTATGACCTTCTAGCGGCATTGTTTCATGAATGGCTTGTGTGCTCATTCATTCACTCCCCATCCATTTGTTCCCCATCCATTTCCAAATTTAGAACAATACGAACAACATATCTGTGTGCTCCACGTCCAGCCTCATCCGCTCCCTCACTGTTCCCCACCTGCATCACTGGTACCAGTGATCATATCAAAGCTTGTGCTTATATCATTCTTTTGCTTTATTTTCCAGTGGTATCACCAATATGTATATGGTTTGTATTGCACTTTTTAGTTTTAATTTTGAAGTTTAGAAAAGGACACCACACTGGGTATAGGCCTCTAGGACTTTTTGTTCCCGCTCATTAGGTTACCAGGATCCACCCATGTAGTTACGTGTGCTTCATTCATTTCTGCCGCTGTAAAAAAACTCCACTGGATGAAGATATCCTAATATATTTACCCATTCTTCATTCTGTGGGCTTTGGGGTCGTTTCCAAACAGTGCTGCAATGAGCATCTCATTCGCATCCAACCCCGTCCCTTCTCATGGCTATTGTTAAGACAGTATTGGTTCTGGACACGTATTTCTGGGAATATGATAATGACTATAATAGTAATAATAACAATGTGATGGTGACAGCTGACATTTCTCTGATGGACGTGTTAACTGGGACAAAGCACTTTCATCAACATGATCTAATTCGACAATTCTAGGCTCAGCCTAGCCTATCGCAAGGTTGGGAAGTGGCCAAATCCATGATTTCTGGATCTCGCTGAGTGCATTACTCTGATCCACTTTAGGGCCTCAGGACTTAATTACCATTTCTGTCACTGTAAAAGCTAGTTTCAACGCAATACGTGGCTCAAAATAGGTAGGACATTTTATGTCTGTGGGCGTTTGAGTAAACAGGAATACACAAGAGTCTTCTGAGATGGGCTAGGCCTAGTGTCACCCAAAGTTCCTTTTCCCCTTTTCTAGCCAAAGGTTAGAGGCCCCAGGGCTGCCAGGGAGGTAGGACTCCTCCTAGTACCATCCACCAAGCACCCTTTCTCCCAGGATGTGAGCAAATCGCCCTTGACCCTTTCTTGGCTGGCTGTCTCCCCAAGTTCCCACGTCATCTCCTCTTCTGGGAGGACAGGTTTGGTGGCAGAATGCCAGCCCTTCTCTTCCCCATCCCCATCACTGAATAATGAATACCAGCTAAGTAATGCGCTGGTGCCAGTGACCTCCTAGCAAATCTTCCCTCTGGAGTTTGGATCAATAACACTTAGCTGCTTCTTTTCAACTTGGAAAGCAGGAAGCTGGAAACCCAGCCTGGGCCTTTCCCCTCAGGGAGATGCTGTTCTGATAGCCCCCAAGCCCACCCTCAAAGGTTCCTGCTGGTCTCCAACCCCCCATGGAGTGTGGGTATAGGAATGAAATAGTGTGTCCACAAAGGACTGAAGAGCCCTCTGAAGGCCAAGTCCCCCATTTCCCATTAGAATGTGACTGTTAAGCTCCATCTCCAGGAAAGGACTCTTGTCCTCGGAGCTCTGAATTAGGCAGCCCACAGTGGCTAAGGGGAGACTATTCTGGATCTGTTGGGAGCCATTAGTTGCTCCATAAGCTTGAGTTGCTTGGTTTGGAATTAGGGAGGAGGAGAGGGAAAGAAAAGCCGTTTACGCATAGATGGTTGATTCAGCAGCCCTGGATGTGCTCTGTGTCTAGTCTAGACACTGTCAGGTCCAGTCTGATGCAGAGAATCACATCCTTTTGTCCTTGAGAGGTTATGTCCCGGAGTTGAAGGCACAATAACAGCCAACACACGGAGTGCTTCCTCTGTGCCAGGCGCTGCTCCAAGCTCTTGGCTCACAACTCTGGGTCCTCACAGGAACCCAGGTACATACTAGGGTCTCTACTTCCAAGATGAAGAAACTGAAGCATGGGGAGGCTCAGTGACTTTCCCAGGGTCGCAAGACTGGTGAGTGGAGGAGCCAGGGGCAGAGGCAGGTGGTCCAGTTCTAGAGCATGTGGTCTACACCACTACACCAAGCCACCTGCCAGCACACTCCACAACGCAGACGAAAACAGAACCTCTGGTGGCAGGTGCTTCTGACTCTGAATCCAGCTGCTACTTACCAGTGATGCGATGGGCACGTTTCTTAGTCTACTTGAGTCTCCCTTTCCTTATGTGAAAAATAGAGATGATACATCTCAAAGAGCTGTTGCAAAAATAAAAACGAGATAAAGTACAGATTTTTATTAGTTTTATTATTTTCCTTATTGAGGGACTGGAATCCCTTCATCTTCACCACAAAGGAAGGCCTTCTGATCTGGGGTAGGAAAGCCCAAGCCACATTTTGGGGCCTGGTGTCACCTCCCTGGCCTGACATCACAGCCTCTCCCCTCTTCTGTGGTTTCTTGTGTCCAGGTTCCTCTTGCCGACACCTCCCCAATATCTCGACTCTCTTCAGAGTAGTGGATGAGGGGCACCCGGGTGGCTCAGCTGGTTAAGCTTCCAGCTCTTGATTACGGCTCAGGTTGTGATCCCAGTGTTGTGAGATCGAGCCCAGCATTGGGCTCCATGCTGAGCGTGGAACCTGCGTGAGATTCTCTCTCTCCCTCTCCCTCTGCCCCTCCCTATCCCCCCAACACACGCTCTCTCTCTAAAAAAAAGTTAATTAAAAAAAAAAAAATAGCAGTAGGCTTAACTACTCTCCTCCCCTGGTCATGCTGGCCCTGCTATCACACCAGCCACCAACCCCCACAACCACTCCCCACCCTCCTGACCACAGCCCACAGCCGCCTGTGTAGACATCCGAGAGCACTTGCCAATGTGGGCCTGCCCCTCCCAAGGAAGGCGTGGCCACGTGATCTGGGACACAGTGCTCTGCTGATGGACAGCTTAGATCTGTGGCCAAATGAGCTCCTCAAAATGGCCTTTCTCCTTCTGCTTGAGTTAAATGTTTCAGTCACAGCGGACCTGGTGTACGGTTCTATAATGCCACATAATGAATGGTCTCCAAAGCAGACTTAATGCAATAGTAATCATGTATTAACCCATGGTTTCGGTGAGTGAGGAGTTTAGATAAGTAACACTGAGGATGTCCTGTCTCTGCCTCATGATGCTTGGAGCCTCAGTTGCAAAACTTGAAAGCTGGGAGGCTGGAATCATCTGCAGGCTCTGCTGGGGCAAGAGGGCTCCATTTTCAAGGTGGTTCACAGACAGGACTGCCAAGGAGGCTGCTCTGCACCTCGGCAGCTTCCTGGGGCTGCCTGAGGGGTCTATTGTTGGCTCGAGCTTCCACACCAAAGTACTACAGGCCTGGGCCTTAATAGAAACAAACTCTCTCACAGTTCCGGAAACTAGAAATCCAGCATCGTATTGGCTAGGTTCGTTCCTTCTGAGTCCTCTGTCCTTGATGGTAGATGGAGTCTTCCCTCTGTGGCTGCACTGGATCTTCCCTCCGCATATCTATGTCCTAATCTCCTCCTCTTAGAAGGACAGAAGGCATATCAGATCAGGGTGTCCTCTAAAGACTGATGCCTTAATTATCTCTTTAAAGGCCCCAAGTTCAAATACAGCCACAAGCGGAGGGGTTTCCAGTTAAGACTTTAACATATGAGCAGGGGGTGGGACACAGCTCAGCCCGTAACAGGTGTCTGTGTGAAGGACGGCTGGCTTCCCGCAGAATGGGTGACCCCAGAGACTGACCAACCGAAGCTGCATTGACTTCTGTGGCTTCTGTGGCCTAGGCTCAGAAGCCACACTGCATCGTTTCTGGACTCTCCTACTGGTGACACAGGTCAGCCCCATTCAGTGTGAGAGACGCTATGTAAAGAATTCCAGGAGGCGAGGATGTCGGGGGCCCCCTTGGAGGCCAGCCACCACAGCTGTACCAATAAAGACCTCCTCCCACATAATGACAAGCGGAGGAGGAGAGCCCACGCATGAGAACAGCCTCCTTGGGAAGAGAGCGCCCAGGAGCGCACAGTCACCCTCAGCCACCAGGAATGCGGGGCCAGAGAGGGAACACGGAGAAAGAGCTAGAAGGGCCTCTCATACTGTTACCTCTTGGGGACTACCACCTTCTTTCCCTCAATGGAAACCTGAGGCTAACATCCCGGCTGTGAACGGGGGCTCAGTTCTGGCCCCTGGCTCACCCCATCTGCTACGCTGTGTGTCTGCCACGAGCAGCACCAGCCCACTCTCGGGCGGAGTGGACCCTGCCAAGGGGACGCAGATGAGCAAGATACACAAGGTCTGCAAGAAGCTATCATGAAGCCATGGCACAGAACAAGTGACAAAATAATAATAACCCACAAAGTCATATCGGGATTGTTCTTTCCCAGAACATACTAAAGCTTATCATGGTCGAGGAAGAGGGGGTTCTACTCCTTCCTCCCGAGTAGATGTGACTTAAAAGCCGAGCCATGCTATTCCTTCTCTCTTATCTGGCTAATCTGCTGAAAAAGCATAATCCCCGTCATCTAGCATCTGCTCCTGTTGACCCCAGGGTCAAAGATCTGTGTCTGGGACCCAGCACGATCTGTAGTTCATGTACTGAGTCCTCCCTGGTTGTGTGTCTGTGGAGTTATGAAGTAAGTTCGAGATCAGTCCTAGCACCACCCTGACTTAGAAAGAGCCACTCAGCTCTGGTGGAGGCCGGCCTTCTTGGAGTGGTTGTGGGCTTGCTACTGACCGGGCACTGGTGTCATAAAACCCAGTTCTCTGTCCTGCCTTCCAGTCAGTCCTCCACAGGGCTGACAGCCTCGCCCATCTCTCTATTGTCATGTAATCCCAGGGCTTCACACCAAAAGGGCGAATTCTCCCCACCCACCACCTTCCTTCTAAGCTAAAGCCCCCTGGCCCAAGTTTTAAGGGAGAAGAGGGGAGAAGAGCTCATTCTGCCATGGTCCCTTTCCTATATCAGTGTTTGAGCTTGGGGTGCCTGGGAGGCTCAGTCAGCTAAGCGTCCAACTCTTGGTTTTGGAGGTCATGATCTCAGGGTTGTGGGATCAAGCCCCGGGTCAGGCTCTGTGCTTAGCAGGGTGTCTGCTTGATATTCTCTCCCTCTCCCTCGCCTCTCTGCTCCCAGCTCTGCTCATGTGCACCTGCTCTCTCTCTCTCTCAAATTTAAAAAAAAAAAAAAAATCTTTTTAAAAAAACCTCCAAGCCTGATTTAAAGTTCCCAGACTCCCACCCCTAGGAGAGAAGGGGAGGGTTCCTCCACCCCAGCTGGCCACCTCTCTCATTCACCTCATCCATCATCAGGACAGGTGAGCCCTCGAGAGAAGCCACAAGCAGGACGGGGTAATTAGGATCCATTAAGGAGATGAGGCTGAGCTGCAGGAGGGACCATTCATTCCCTAGCCTCCTCTTCTAAATGGTGCCATCAGCCATGCTGAGCTTGCTTCCTACGCCCCTCCCACCAGTTCCTGGGGAGGCTGAGGCAGCAGCAGGGTAAATGTGCATCTTGAGGACAGAGACCCAGATTTGAGGTGAGGAATCACAGGCCACATTCCAGCACAGAGGGGAGAAGGCGAGCAGCAGAGAAGGGGAAACAGGACCCCACCCCACCCCTCAGAATCCAACCTGGGGCTTGTTCCTAAGCCAAGACCTCGACATGAGAATCACACTCGGTCACTGAAGCTGCTTTTGGCACCGCCCACGTGGCCCTGTACAGGGGTAGCCCGTGCAGCAGGGAAGGCAGCTCCCAGGTGCCGGGAGCTCTCGTGGTACTATCTGCAGAAGGTCTCCGCCAGAAAGCAAGTGTGCTCCTTGAGAGGGCTTACAAATTAACCTCTCAGCAGTCTCATCAAGCACCTTCTTCCTGATTAATTTGTCAGACTGCCTGCCTCCCTGACAGAACAGCAATGCTCAATAACAAGGATTTTTTTTTTTTTATCAGATCATAAAAATTGAGGGCAGGGGCAGTGGTGGATGGTGATGAGGTAGAATGCAGACAAAGGGCTTAAGTGTGAGAAGGACCAACTAGAGGGGGACCAAGACCCATGTTCCCCTTTCTCCTAAAGCCAAGTATGACTCAGACGGAGGAAGAGCAGAAGCACTCGTCCCAGATATTGGGACACCCCGGGAGAGGGCCTGTGGCCTACAAATGCTCCCATGCCCTCTGAGCACAAAGTCATGACTGATCTTCAACACTCCCACTTTCCTGGACAGTGGGAGTCTGGACCAAACCATTTTCAGCAGAAAGCCCAGTTCTTTCATCACTTAAACCCCAGAAAATCATCTGAACACTCACAACCCAGTCCCTCCCTCTGAGTCTGAGCTCCTCACTCACTCATTCATTGAGAAAATATCTCAGAGCTGATAAGAGATGGATCCCACCTTCTTGATCTACATATCACACCCTCAGGGGTGGCATTCCCCTAGTGGTGGGACAGGAAGCCGATGGGCCCTGACTTAAGATAGACCAGGGGGACACATGGGCATGGAATTGCTGAAGTGAAGTCTGGTGGATGAGGGCCCCAGACCAACTCATCCTGTGGCTTGAACTCTCCAAGAAGAGTTCAGAAACAAACTTCTTCCTCTTCGGTCATTTAGTTGAACACTGTATCTCTTATGCTAAAAAGCAGGAAGATGTATTTTGAATACAATGCAGTCCTTTTAATGCAGGCACACATGATGCCAGAAATGTGTGTGTTAGGTCTTTAATAGGATTTTTCTTTTTAAGGGCCAACATCCCCTAGTTCCATAACGTCTGGCTGGGTCATGTCTGAAAGAAGAGGACACACATCACGGTTCAGGACCACAGACAGCGACATAAGCCCCTCCCACTCTCTGCCCCGACCCTGCTGCTCAGGACCCTCTGAAGATACTTCTCAGCTTCCTCTGTCCCAAAGCAAAATTGTTACAGAGCAACATCATGGGTTCCTCTGCCTGGCTGAGCCTCCCGTAAGATCCATGCTCCCCTTGCCTTTCTTTGCTGGTTTTAGTCAAGATAGCAGTGAAGCCCACATGAGACCAGGAGATGGAAGAGGCCAATTACTAATGTGCTGAGAGGGGGAAGAAAAAAAAAAAAAGCAAAACTATAAATAATTGTACAGAGGCAATGATATTAAGTATAGAGGGACTAATAATTCAGACAAGCAGAAACTTCTGAATATACCATGAGGCTCCCTAAGGCTGAATGGCAGTGAATGGACGCACATTTGCATAATAGCTTTCTTGTTGTTTCCTTTGTTCTTTTGTTGCTGTAACTAATTGCTTTTAAGCACCCTGTTATTTCCCTCATTCCTCTGAAAAGAAGGAGCCCCAGCAATCTGTAAAATAGTGACTTTCACCAGCACGACGCTGTTATACATTTATAAATTTGGGACTATGAGAGGAGACAAAGTTCTTGATCGAGACAGCACCAGGAACCTCCCCTTCTGCCCCTTTGGGAATGGGTTGTGGGCGCTCCCCTCCAGGCCTGGCTTCACAGCCTTGCCACCTGCACAGCTGTCCCATGCTTAGGACGACTCTGGGATTAGAAAGGTCCGACACTTGGCTTAAATCTCTGCAGTCACTCTCCAGAACTTCTCACCAATTTTTTAACAAGGGGTCCTTATGTTCATTTTTGTGCTTAGCCCTGCAAATTATACACATTTCCCTGACTCAGGTTTGGCCAGGATGGGACCTGACTCCGGCGGCAAAGGAGACACCATGTGACAAAGCCTCCCAACAGTTCACCCATCACACCCTCTCTGCCTTTTCAGGTATTCAGCTCCCCAGCACCCTCCATGGCCATGACTCATAGAAGAGGGACAGATCCTATTCGCCAGGACACCATCTGATGCCAAACTTCCTGACCACAGCGAACAACCTAGCCTGGCTCATTGACAAAGAGACGGCACAAAGAGAAGTACAAAGGTTTCTGTCTGGATGGAGCCCTTAAGAGATGAAGTCACTTCCTTTGTGTAGAATCCCTGAAGGAGTTGAGTATGATTTCCCTGGCCCTAGGGATTCTCTAATGAACCCATAAAAAGAGCATCGGACTGCCCCAGTGTGCTGTTCATTCCTGTCTCCTCCCTACTCTTCCACCAGATAGTCATCATTAATCCAATTCTACAACAAGCATTACTAGATTACTTAGGGCTGTCCTAGGCACTGGGGATACAACATACTTTCATGGGTCAGAGTCTTACCATAACTGAGACCCAAATCCCACATCCATCCACATGCATACTCACGAGGAGAGGACAAATTCCCACATTCCTGCCTTGGAACCTGTTGTTACCCCACCTCGAATGTCTCTGCAGAGACATTTCTTGTCAGCCCATGCCTAGTGAACCTGTTCTCCAGAACCCAGCTCAAAACACATCTCTACCAGGAGTCCTTCCCTGTCTAACTCCAAGCCGATCACTGCTTGATGTGTTTCTATGCTGCATCCACCTGGGGACTCAAGTGTTTCTGTGGCTGCTATCCGTGTTCTTCAGCTTTTTCCAGGACTGTAGTTTGATAGGAAGTTCAAATAGAGACCTGGCTCTGTTTTCCCTAGTGTGCTCATGACTTCCCTTGTGACCACACAAACCCATCACCCTCTTCTTCCTGGCCAGTAGATCCTATTTGGTTTCCATCGTTACGCTTTTCTCTGGGTCCATCTCCTTGGGAAGGGTGACCTTATGTCTATCCTCCTTCCCTAGGAGGGCAAAGTATGAATCCTAGTCTATGGTGATCCTATGCTCCTACCACTGTTGGGTTATGATCATGTGACCTAGTCCTGGCCAATGAGATGTGAGAGGAATGATGGGGTAGCTTCCACCAAAAAGAAAAAAGAGAGAAAGAGATTTTTCAATTGACAGAAGGAGACTCCTGTGAAGAAATGGTCCCTGATCACATAGTGAAACAGACATTAACCAACCTGAAACCATCTCCACCTACTTCCAGGATTTTTGGTATGTAACTCAACAAATGTATCACTTAATACATCATTTACTTAAGCTTTCTGTTCTCTGTAGCTGAAAACATCCTAAATGATTAATAGGATTCTGCCTATCAGGTCTGCCCTGTGAATTTTCTCTGAATAAATGCTGGGCCCAGGGCCGGCAGGCAGAAGGTGCCATTGGAGCTGAGCTCCCTGGAGTGTCTGTAAGGAATGGGAATGGCCCAACAAAGAAAAAATATAGGGGTCTGCGTGTTTCTGAGGTCCAGTCTCATTCTGTCCCTGACTGACTGACAGAACGGAATATGGGAAACCACGGTATTAAGGAGGAAAATCTTGATCTCAGTTGTATCACAAACTAAAGAAACTCAGTCTAGACTACCTAACTGAAGTCAATCCCAAATAAAATTGGGATGTTAAGAAAAGCTTGTCTTTGGTGAACCACAATTATTCTGTATATAAATCTGCTCAACTCTTCAGATGACAAGTTCACCCCACGTAATTGTCCTCTGCCCCATTTTCCATAACCTATTTTATGCCTACCCACATAGGGGCCTACCCACAAATAGGGATATTTGCCTTTTAATTCTTTCTAAAGACAATACAGAGAGCCAACAGAATGAATTTCTAATACTGGAATTTCAGACCTTATCAATGCTAGATGGCGTACTTTTAGACAGAGTGATGTTCCTAAAATCCCACTATATCCAACCAATTTCTCCGGCTTGAAAGCAGGTCTCACTCTTGCCTTACTCTGCTGTGACAGTTAAGATTATGTTCGCTGTCATGACTCTTGAACCACACTCTGCCCTGAGGCAAATTTTGGCTGACCCCACTGGCCAGTGAATATTTGTGTGTGCCCCAATTAAAAAGGTCTTAGGAGGTGAAGGGGAAAGAAAGGGGAGGGAGAAGGCCTGCAGGCACAGGTCTGGCACTGACCCACCCCTTCATCCCTTCCAGGAAGCAGGAAGAAACAACAACAAATCACTTTAGCTAATGCAAGAGTGGCCGAGACACTCTGAGCTGCCCTCAGCCGGTTGTAAGGAAGCTCACAGCTTTCAGAGCCTTCTTCAGCAAGCCCCTGACCTCAGGTCCTATGTGTCCTGCATTTCTTCATCTCACTGTGGCCCTGCCGAGAAAGTCTAGCCTCAAAAAGACCCAGGAGAGGGGTGCACTGAAGAGGCATAACTGTTGCCAGGGAGACAAGAGAATGGTGAGGGACAGACACAGGCTCCTCTGCCCACTATTAAGCCTTCACAGTAGAAGGAAGGGAGGGCGGGAGGGGGGGAAGGGGGAGAAAAGCTCTGGCAAGAGAGGCAGGTCATCACCTTCTAAGCACGAGTCCCTGTGTGGAGGCTTCTTCTGTAAGCGTCTACCTGGTTCATCTCAGTGGCCTTTTCTCAAAGTGCTGCTCTGCCCTTCATCCTGTGTCTAGACTCAGTTCAGCTTATGAGGTGTCTCTAAAGAAAGGGAAACCAAGACTTCAGGCAGTGCTTCTCCTGGAGCAAGTTGGAGCTTCAGAGATGAGCTGGGCTTCCCATGGGGCTGGCAGACCACCCTGATGGCTATGCCACTTGCCCAGCCCATCAGCGGCTTGTAGAGAGCACGGAGCAGACAGGAAGGGCTTGGCGAGCAGCTCCCCAATGCCAGCAGACCAGACAATGGCAGCAGCCGTCTTGCCTACACACCCATGAGAGGAAAACAGAGCCTGCTCCAGTGCCCTGCAGGCCACACTTCTGCTGACCTGTGGAAACGGTGCACAATGCTGAAGGCAGGGTGGATCCTTTTTCCTGCAGGAAGCTAGAGGGCCACCCCATGACCAAATGCATCTGCGTGTTCCCCAAATGCATTGGGACCTCTTGTCCCGGCGCTGAAGCTGCCAGGATACAGCCCTTTGCAGGGCTACCTCGGGGAGTCAGCTCCCCTAGTTTCGCTCTCTGCACAGTTCCTATAGTATCCATGAGGCCTCTGAGGGCTGTGGGCCACCTGTCCTCCCCTTACTTAAGGTGCCTGGTGGTTCCTGGTCTCTAAAAAGCATCGTTTTAAAGTGGACAGATCCTAGCTCTCACACCTCCGGTCCTATAGCTTTTGAGAAATACCTGGACACGATGGGATAAAACTGTGCGTCCAATAAAACTTTCTGTGATGATAGCAACGTTCCATACCCATGCTGTTCGGCACACAGTCGCCAACCACACAGGGAGCTGGAATGACTAAAGCACTGAATGTTTAGTTTATTTCATTTTAATGAGTCAAATTTAAATTATAAAGTGTCACAATTGGCCAGTGGCTACCAAACTGGGCAGGGCAGGAAAAATTAAGGCCTCTCGCAGCCATTACTAGTGGAAAACAAGTAAGAGGGGAATAAAGTGCTACCCCACCCCGAGAGGAAAACACTAAGGGAAGACAACTTCTTTAGCAATTAACAGTCCCTCTCCGCTAAGTGCCCTTTTCCTGCTAAAACTTCCCTGCCTCAGTGAGTTACACGAAGCCAGAAGTGCATAGAGAAGGGAAGGGCTGCAGGTCCGTGTCAGCTCGAGAAGCAGGGAGAGTGGGCACGGGGCCGGGCAAACACACTCAGCAGGTCTGCAGAACAGAAAGCCTGGAACCCTGTCATTTTCCACTTCAGTCCCACAGGGATCTGATGCTGTGAGAAAGAAGAAGAAAACAATTAAACCCCAGCATGCACAGACGTTGGGGTCTTGGAGAAATTAAAACTTTGCTGCCCTCTGTTTTGGGGGCTCCTGCTGTGGGGCCATCTCACAGGTCAAAACTTCCCTGTAATAAGATCCTTCTGGTTTTTCAAAGTGCCTGGGTGGATCCAAGTCAGGCTTTTCTTTCCATCACAGCAAGTCAAGGTAAAAGGAGGTCCTAGCGCGTTCGTGTTCAGGCAGTTCCACGGTTGTGTGAGAGCAAACAGTTAGCTTCTCATCTGCACTTAGCTCAGGTCACAGATGTGATTTCTGGAGGTCATTCCTAGAAGAAAAGCTGGGTATTTGGCAGATGATGAAGTGAGCCATGCATTCCGGGTGAACGGAGCTGAGAAAAGGTACCATGATCACAGGGCCGGGGGGGTGGTGGGGAGTGGGGCAGACAGTGTGACAGGACTCATCACATGCCCACTCCAAATCTGTTCTTTGTCTTGTATTCCCACCTCAAGAGGACAACTGACACACTCGGCAGAGAGAAATCTGGCAGGGATCATCTGGATGCCTACTTTTCCCTCCCCTCGCCCCCGTGAGATTGGTCACCAAGCCCTGCTGGTTCTACCGCATTTCCTGGACCCTCATGGGGCGCCTGTCCACTTCCCACCCAGGACTCCACCTATGTGATCACTGTCTCCCCCACTCAGTCCATCCTCCCTCACTTGCCAGAGGAACCAGACTAAAAATCAAGCCACGTGGCATCTATCACTCACATGCTGAGCTGAGGTCCCATTTAACCTAATGGCCTATGCCAACACTTTCCAGGTGGCAAGCAAGACCTCTAAGGAGCTGCCCACGCGTTTTTCCCTAAGGTCACTTCAAACAGCCCATCACCCTTACAGCATCTGCTCCATGTGCCTGTGTGTTTGCACAAGCTGTCTCCTTTGTGTAAATGTTCTTTTCTTCCCAACTCCTATGCATCCTTAATAACCAGCTCTATCACTTCCTCCTCTGTGAAGCACTTTTGGATACAGGTAAATTAGATGCTTCTCTCCTCTGTGCTCCCACAGCCCTCTAGGGCAGGTTATGTCTGTCTTTCCTTTACAAGGGGAACTCTGAGCTCCTCAGTGGCTGGAACTATGGTTTCTTAGTCATTTCTATTTCCTCCTGCCTTTCATGTGCCTGGGTCATTATACTACATGAAGATGAATAAATGAATGCACGCATATATGCATGAAAAGTTCAACAGACTAAAACCACAGGACAGGATCCAGGCTTCTCAAGCCTTAACATGCACACGAATCACCTGGGAATTGTACTAAAATGTACATTCTGGCTCAGTGTGCATTCTGCACTTCTATCAAGCTCCCAGTGGATGTGGATACATGAACCATGCCTCATGTGGACCACACTCTCAGTAATGAAGACACAGAGATCCCACAGGTGAGGAGAAAGTTACAAACAAAAGAACCTCGTCCACTGTTGAGTCATGTAACACAACACGTTCCGGCTATTGAAAATGATGTTCTATTTAATGATATGGAAGTATGCTACATGAACAGGTGTAGAAAAGATAGAGAATCCCATACTGTTTAAATATAACTAGATAGATAGAATGACAGAATCCATCAAATTGGTGTGGGAGAGAAGGGGGGAGGGAGGAAGGGGTGAGTCGGGGGGAGGGAAGGAAGGAGAGGACAAACAACAAGGCATATATCAAAGTGTTGATAGTGGTTATCGCTGAGGGATAGAAGTGCAGGCGTTTACATTTTTTTCTTTGTAAGTATTTGAATTTTCCCATTTTCTACAGTAATCATGCATTATTTCATAGCACTAAAAGTATTTTACTCTTTAAAGGCACTCCCTCATTGGCCGAGAATACACTAACTCATTTACTGCATTCCCTAAAAACAAGATGGCAACTCCGGCTGGGGGTTCTGAGCTGGCCTTTGAGAAGGGATATTATGAGATCAAGCAACGGGTGTGGAAAGTCCCAGCCCAGGACACCGACACCTCCCAGAAAAGATGTGCTGAGCATCTCGGACAGTGTGAGTCGTCCATCCCTGCTACTGACAGCTTATGGGGTACCGTTGATAAGGCAAAAGGTGACCCTGGGTCCTGGGATGGGGCCAAACACTGTAGCTAAAATAAATGTGTGGGTTGACAGAGGGAACAGTGCCTCTCTGCATCCCTGACTGACAGGCCCATTATATTAGCATTCCTGTCATGTCCTCTGGCTTCTCCCTAGGGCTCTTTCTTTCTGCGCCACATTGTTTCACTCTCTCCCCCTTTAAATAGTTTATTTTTAAGTCCCTAAGATACTGTCCTTAATAAGTCCTTCCTTCTTATACCACAGGGACCCAGATCACCCTGATTATTTTAGTTTTTCAAATGGGAAAATAGGCAGAGCAGCATAAGGGCCCCGGGAGAGAGCCACCAGGATCATCTTGTCACCATAAATCTGGGAGATCCGTTTTCTGGGAGAAACCCCTCCGACCTTATTCCTCTGTCTTTCTCCTATTCCTTTGGGAATCAGAACTCAGAGCCTACTATAAGGATCTTGTAAGCTGAGGTCTAAGGGAGGGGCATGCATATCTAAGAGCAGAGAGGCTCTCCAGCCTAATCTAGCACCATGGGCTCCATAAGCACACAACTTTTCCTTGGGAGCTGGGACTAGGGGGCTGAATACCAAGGCCTACAGTCACAGGGTGAGTGTTCGCTAGGGTAACAGACCCAGAGCATTCAGTGGCTTGAATAATGAGCAGTCTATTTCTTCCTCAGGGAATACCCAGGGTGGGTTCTCGGGTTGAGCATACAGCTCTGGGCCACATCATCCTTCAGGACCCTGGCCAGCAGCTGTCTTACGGCCTTGAGTGCCTGGCTTTCAAGGGTTCCTTGGGCCATCATCATTCCAGTCAGCCCGAAGGGAGAAAGGGCACAGAGGAACACAGTTGGAGAAGTTCAGACAGGCCCGGTCTGGAAGCAGCACTCATCATTCCCATTCCCATTCTGTCACGAGATCTCAGGTCTAGGTCCAAACCTAACATTTATTTTAGCTGCACACTCAGGCAGAAGAGAAGGCTGTGTTTGAAAGACAGCAGTCTCTACCACATTTTATAACCTAGAGTTAGATCCCAGACTCAGGTTCACAAGCAATTACTGAGCACCTACCTTGTGCCAGGTCCCATACTAGGAACTAGAGATCCAAAAACAACTAAGACACAGTCTCTTCCCTGGAGGGGTCCCTCCTTGGGGGAGGTCCTCACTGTAGTGAGTAACTGAGACCCATGTCGTCGAGTTTGGGAATGAGGAAACATAGCCAACTGGGTCCCTATGCGCTCGGCAACTGCAACACAAATAATAAGAAAAGACAGGTGTGCTCGGCAGTGTGCACACAGGGTCCGGTGGAAGTCTGCAGGTGATGTATGTGGACACCCTTCTGTGAGCAGACTGCCCACGGCAGGGATCTGTGTGTCTAAATGTGTACGTAAGCCCACACACATGCAGATATGCACATGCCTGAGCACATAAACGCTCCTCAGGACAACTCCGCATCCTCAACCAACATGAGCATTTCCCTTCCCTCTTGAAGGCCAAAGGGCTGGACGATCTCACTCTAGAAGTCTAAGTGGTTGCAAAAGAACTTCGTCTCCTCCTTTAATATTATCTCTTACTCTTGTATTTCTACCCAGAATGACTCAGCTACCTGCTACAGTTTGTAAAACTCACTCCCATAATCCTCCAGCCCAGTGTCTTAGCCCCACATCACTTCTTGCTTCTCCACTCCATGGTGAGAAAATGGTAGCCATGACTGGATGGGGCACAGAGCTCAGTGGTCCAGGCTCCAGGGGCGGCTGAAAGGAAGGCCTTCCGGTCTGGGGCTTTCTCAAGGGCTTTCTCCCTGGCAAGGCCGCACAGCCCACAGCATAACTAGCGTGGAGTGAACCATTCCCTGCAGGGAGGGACAGCAGACAACACTGGTGTAGAAAAAAACAAAAAAGAAAGTCCCAAGCAGATGGAGGATATTGCCCAGCCTCATAAACTCAGGGCAATTGGGATGTTCTCATAGGAGGCTGGAAAGAGCAGGTCTGCGCTGGAAGAAGGGCCTACAGAGGGGCAACCAAGGAGCAGTTATATGCCGAGGGGTCCAAGAGTTTTCAGCATTTTTAGGCTTTTGGTTCCAAGGCAAGAGAGGAACTTACTACAAGACAAGATGAGCACTTCCCAACTGTAGGTGCCTCAAAGAGATGCTGAAGTCACCTCTGGGTGACCCCACTCTGTCCCCAGATGAAAAGGACCATTGTATAGGATCCAGCTTGCAAGGTCTAAAGTGTTTTCCCTTCTGCAGATGAAGACACCCCCACACACACAGCCCACCACCAGCCAGGCTGTCACCAGTACACAGAGCTCCTCCTGCTTCCAGGCTGAGGGTTAGATAAGGAATGAGACATAGGCACAGCCAGATGGGGCCAGTCTCACCCTGAGTGTGGTTGCTGCTAGGGAAGCTGGAAACCCATAGCCATATTAACTATAATAATAACAGTAATCACAATGATTCTCCCCAGCCCTGCCCAGAGCTTTTTGGCTACTAAGACCCTTCTGTTTCTACTGTCATCCCCATGTTCCTGGGTAGCAGGCCAGGCAACAGAGGAAGGTCCCTTTCCTCATCCCTCATCATCCAGACTCAAGCAAAGAGGAGCCATCCCCACTGACAGAGGAAGATGGACCATGCAGGGTCCGGCCCCGGTCTCTACGCTTGCATTGTGGCCCTCGGTTGGCTGTGCCCTGTGCTGGTGTGCAGCATGCTCCCATGACAGCCCCTGCCCTGGCAGGAGGCACCACCAAGGCTCCCTGAGGCTAGAGGGATCCTCGGAAGACGTTCAACAACTGCTCCTGCCTCTGGGAAGGACAGGCAGCTCCTGAGTCACTGCGGGCAGATGGGAAACTGTCCTATTTTTTCAAAATATCCACAAGAAATGCCACCATCTGCTTAGGTAGTCAAATGTGTCTGATGATCTGACAAGGCCAAATAGGAAACTGCAACAGCACTATTTACTGCTGGGAGCAGTAACTTCTAACAGAACGGCACTTTCCAGTTTGCAAGGCACTTTCTGGGGGAGCTTTACAGTTTTCAAGGAACTTAGGAGTGGAGCTTTTAAAAGAAGCACTACTTTTAGATGTAGGTCCCAGGTGCCTGGGTGGTACCATCCTTGAAGCTTCTGTCTCTTGATCTCAATTCAGGTCATGATCTCAGGGTCATGAAATCGAGCCCCACTTCAGGCTCCATGCTGGGCATGGAACTTGCTTAAGATTCTCTCCTTCTGCTGTTCCCCAACCCTGTTCCTGCTCACTCTTGCTCTCTCAAAAATTCAAAAAATAAAAATAAATGTGGATCCCATCCTCAAGACTGAATGAATAGCTGCGGGGTGTGCTGTGGGCTTTTCATAGTTTTGAGAAGGTCTACAGATGATTCTCAAGAATCGTGACAGAATTGAGGACACCATCTCATTATTTTCTTGAAAAAAGAAAGACTTCCCTGATGAGGACACATACTATTGTTTCCAACTTGTAGAAAAGAAAACTGAGGTTCAGGACACCTCCATGGCTTGACCAGGGTAACACATCTAGCTTACTCTAGATCTAAGAGCAAATCTCTAGGTCTATAGTTGACTGGTTTGTACTCCCCCATGCCAACATGCTGCCCACACTGCCCATCAGAAGAGGTATGAGGAGGACACTAGGAGCTCAAAATTTACCTCCCAGAAGGGTGGAAACTCTGAGTCACTCACACCTCCCTGAATTTAATGTATTCTTCCAGTGCTCGGTCACGTCCAGCTTCCGCACTGTGGGGAAAGAAGGCGAATCCATGAAACAAGGGTCACCTTTTCCGACCATGGGCGGGGTCGTGGAAGACCAGCCCCCCCAACCACAGTGTGTGCTCACAGTGTGTGCTGTTATCAGGACGTTTCCAAACTCCTGATGATAAACATCCTCTGAGACACTCAGGCAAACTACAAATTCTTTTCAAAATTTTTGAAGAAAAAGGAAAAACTCGGAGTCCGAATCCCCAGGGGAGGGGATGGAGAGCACCAGCCCCCACCAGTGCCTTAGTGATGCTGCTCAGCTCAGACATCAGGAGGAAACTGCTCCAGGATGGTGGTTCTCCACAGGGCGGGGGTTACCGTGGTTATTCAGGCCTGACAGGAATCCCCCTCAGCACCTTTTCCTGTAAAGCTATCCTTGAGCCGCTCCAGGTGACAAGAAGCTCATCTTTAAGCATGGTTTCTCAACCTTGGCATTACTGACATTTGAGGGCAGATCATTCCCTGCTGTGCGGGGCTGCCCTGTGCATTCTAGGATGTTTGACAGCATCCCGGCTTCTACCCACTAGATGCCAGGGGCACCCCCAACTCAGCCATAGCAATCAAAAACGTCTCCAAACACTACCAAATGCCCTGGAGGACAAAGTCTCCCCCAGTGGGAAACTGCTGGGCAGGTGGAAAAGGGAGAGCCTGGACGTGGGGGTCCCCAGGTCTTGGGCCAGCTCTGCTGCTCACCCACCATGCACACTGAGACCGTACTGACAGCTGCAGGAAGGCTTGTGCCTCCATCCATGAAACAGGCATGATGTCTATCCTGAAGCAATGTGGCGAAGATGGATTATGATCCAGAACATAAGGGTTCTGATTCTTAGCAAAAGCCATTGGAAGGTGGAGGGAATAAGCCATGGGTCTCCAAAGCATCTAGGATTAATAAAACAATAAATATCAGGAAAGACCTTGTTATGGACTGAATTATGTCCCCCCTAAAAATTCCTAAGTTGAAGCCCTAACCCCCAGTACCACAGAAGGTGGCTTTTTGTGGAGACAGGGCCTTTAAAAGATAATTAAGTTAAAATGAGGCCCTAGGGTCAGCCCTAATCCAATCTGATGGTATCCTTATAAGAAGAGAAAATGTGGACAAAGACACCAGGGACACATGCACACAGGGGAAAGACCTTGTCAGGTCCCAGAGGACAGGTGGCCATCTGCAAGCCAATGAGAGGCCTCGGGAGCCACCAACCCTGCCGACACCTCCATCCTCGGCCTCCAGCCTCCAGCACTGGGCGACAACACACGTTGGTCTGGGACAGTTTGTTACGGCAGCCACAGCAAACCAACACAGGCCCCTCCCTCCTTCTGCTACCATATGTGCAATGACCACACCCTGCCCTTGGCATTGACCATCTCCAGCACCTGGTGGGTCCCCTCCACGGGATTGCAGTTCCCCCCACTCCTCCCTAGGAAGGAGGCTAGGTAGCAGGAGGGCCGATGTGGCCCCTCACAAGCAGGTCGTGGGGGGCTCAGTAATCCTCCGTGACCAGTACACAGAGGGGTTGTCTCTCCTCTCCAAAGCCTTTGGAGCAGCTTAACAACAGCTTAACAACAGCACACAGGGCTAAACCTCCAGCACAAACCCCTTGCTAAACACAGGTTTTCAGCTAAGGTAATAATACCCTACCCACCGGTGATAAAAGACCATCTAGATGAAGGGCTGCTTCCCCAGTGCTTAATAATCAGCATTTCAGTAGAACCTAGTCTGAAATTTAATTTTCTGGAGAGGGCACCTGGGGACCAGGCTTTTCTTGATAGGTCAAGAGCCATAGGCCACACAGTGACCTTCGATTGACATAAGACATACAAAGACAGAGAACACGTCCTAATAACAGTGTTAACCTACAGCGGTCATGCTGGGGCCCGGGGTCAGCCGTAAGCGTTCCACCCACACCCCCCTCACTGCAACCGACACAATCGGCACTATTGCCTTCACTGGTGCAGGTGAGGAAACTGAGGCACAGAGTGGCCGTGCGACTTGTCCAAGAGCCACAGCTAGTGACTAGCCAGACCAGGAGACACAGCCAAGGAGTGTGAGGTCTTGAGGAGAGAAAACGAGTCCCGCTCATTCAAGTCGCTGCCCTCTTCCCCACCATACAAGGCTGAGCCCACAGATGGGCCTGCTCATGTTACCCAAGGGTTCCCAAGGTAAGAGGGTCATGGAAAGAGCATGAGCTCTGACCTCAGATGGACTTAGCTAGGAAACTGGCTCTTGCACGACCAGCTGTGTGATCCCAGGTAAGTCACTTACTCCCCTAACCCTTAGTTTCTTTGACCATGAAAATGTGAACAAATCTCACATGACAATTTTAAGGGAAAAAAATGAGAATACACTTGGCAGAAAACACCTAGCATGACCCCGGGCACCTGCACTTCCTCAGTAAAGGTTGATTCTCTGTCCTTGTCCTCACTTCCTGCAAAGGCCCTCATCACTGAGGGAAGAATCTCCCGGTCCTATTGGAAATCATCACCCAAGCCAGTAGCTTGGTAAGAGACAACGGTTGTCTCCAGTTACTCAGGACCAGGTCACTGGCACACGAGAGGCTTGTTACTCTTTGCACTGCGTCTGGCAAATCTGGCTCAGCCACTTCCCTCCAGCCCACCCGTGAGCCTCCACCTCGTGCCTGTCTGTCCCAAGCCGTGGGATTCCTCAACAACAGGCCAAAGGTGGGCTGCCACTCTGCGAAGTGTGCGTTCTCAACTTACAACACAGTGTGTGTGTGCCCGGCTGGTTGCTTAGCGACTGACCACATTCTCCAGGGCCGTAGCTACAAAGCTTCTATTCCCAGGTCTGTTCTGGGCCTCAGGAACATTCCAGGGGCTAAATCACCACTGTCCACAACTTCCACACAGGAGTCGTTCTCCCGCTCCAGGGACGGCATCCCACTGCACAGCCTCCAGTTAAGCCCTGGTCTGCCATGACCACCTGAGAGCGAAAGAACATATCCAAGGAGCACAGCACCACACCGGATCCCCCTGACCCCCAGAAAGTCCTACAATGTGGTTCCCAAGCCAGAGAGCCAGTTTCACCATTTCTGCCACATGGTGGGCGAAGAAACCAGAGCCTTCTGGGTCTCCACTCTGAAATGGGTCTGCGGCCATCACTCTGGTGCCTCCATCTGCCTCCCTCTCCCCAGACTGTGTGAGAGCCGCAGGGCAGAAGTCCTTTTATTGCCAGGAAGCAGACATTTAAGTTTTAGAAACCAGCCTTCTTTGGAAAATGCACTGCCTCGCCCTGTTTTCTCTGGATGTCATGGATACAGAGAGGAGTCATTCCTAGCCTTGGGGAGAGAGAGAAATTGAATCTAGAGACATCACATGGATCATCTTAGCAGCATCTCCTGTATTAAAAAAAAGAGAAAGAAAAAACACCCCACCAAAGAGGCAGCGGCCAAATTAATTGTTTTTGTGATTAACAAAAAAAACAATTAAGCCCCAAATGCTGCTGCTCAGGGGAAGGTTATTCACAGATTTTTCTGGGGGCCGTTCTGGCCACAGAGCAATGACAGCTTCATTCTGATCCCTGCAAGACGGTCCAAGAGAGAAATTACGCCACAGACTCATTACAGCCACACTGTCTAATCCTCTCCAGGGAAGCCAGACCAAGCCCCGGCCAGCGACACAAGAGCGCTGCCAGTGGGCTGCACCCCCGGGCGTGGATGAGGGGAGAGGAGGTACGCAGGGGGGCTGAGAGATGGGCTGGGCTCTTGGAGGAGAGGGACCCTAAAAGTCAAAAGGCCTATGACTGCTCCTTGTGGAGACCAGCCCCTCAATGAATATTGATTCAATTGGGAAGGAAGAGAGGAAGGGAGGGAGAGAGGAAGAAATTAATGTGCCTTCATGAAACTGCACAGTGGGGACACTGAAGCACATTTCCCCATTTTGAAGGTAGTAACAAGGACAATGATGATGACCACCATGACATCTCTCATTTACTGAGCACCTAAGCACCTACCATGTGGCAGGCCCTCTGCTAAAGGCATCTACTATCTCATTTTACCTTCCTTCTCATTTAAAAAGTGCCTGTTTTAAATGTAAGCAAACCTAAGCTCACAGAAGTCAAATAACTTGTCCAGGACCCCCACCTAATAAGGAGATTTGCCCCCAGGTACCTTGGACTCAACTTCCCATATCATTGGCCAAAGTCTCAGTGGCCATTTTTTTAGAAACCACCAGCCTAGGGATGCACCAACACTCATAGGGACAGGGCTGAGCTACCCCATGCTGGCTCACCAGCCCCTTTCTGTTTGGCCTTGGGTTTCCATGGAACAAAATCACAGCAGCTGTGGAACCTCTTGGGGCACATGTCCTGAAGCCACTCTCTCCCCTCATGTTGATCTCCAGTGCTGAAGGTTCCTTTTTACCCATCCATATGGAGTTAGTGGGAGGAGAGGCAGGATGAAAGAGGAAAGAACAGCCAAGGGTAGAAGAAGCCAGAGAGGTAGGGCAAGCCAGACAACCAGACAGAGACTGGGTTTTGTGTTTGTTTGTTTGTTTGTTTTTGAAAGATTTTATTTATTTATTTATTTAAGAGAGAATGGGAATGAGAGAGAGAACAAGAGAGGGAGAGGGCCAGAGGGAGAAGCAGACTCCCTGTGGAGCTGGGAGCCTGATGTGGGACTCAATCCTAGAACTCCGGGATCATGACCTGAGCCGAAGGCAGTTGCTTAACCAACTGAGCCACCCAGGTGCCCCGAGACTGAGTTTTTTAATCAGTGGGACCAATAACACGCCACCAGCCCCCACCTTACCACATCCCCACCGGCCTGAGCTCCGATCCTTTTAGTGAGAGGACCCAGTGGATAGTATGTCCCTGTGAGCTCCCCACTGATCGAGGGCTCACTAACCAAAGTCTTCAGTCCTTCAGAGAAAGTCTGAGAGCCAGATCTGAAGCAGGCAAAGCCTCCCAAGGCACAAACTATGAAGGTTTAAATAGGCGATGACATAGAGCTGAGAACTCCAGATTCTCAGCTGGAGCGGCATTTCAACAGTGACAGAGCATCTTCAACCACTTGACTTCATCTCAGCTCTTCAGATATTTTATGCATTAAGTAACAGCTAGATCTTAATGAAAGCTACTTACATAAATTTGGGGAAAATAGCAACAAAAGCACTTCTTGCAACACAAGACATCAGCTCCTTTATTGTCTCATTGCTCTTGGCACGAAAGCAAGCGACGAGGAGCAAGTATCTCAGAGGAATACCTAATTTTGGTATTTTTCACCTTACCATCAGGGGTACTGACTCCAAAGATCATTTACTATCAGCAAAGATCAATCCATTTCTGATACCGCTTTTCCCCCAATCTCCTTCTTTATTGACTTGACGCTCATCAACTAATAGGGCACATTGCTCACCTTTTTCCATGGCTCTGGAAAACACAGGTGCCACAAAAACTGCTTGGGCCTCTAGACTCTATACTCATGACAGGACCCCTTAGAAAGTCATACAAGGCTTTGTACAAATTCTATCATAATGAAGTCCAACGAGATATTGTGGGGAGCAGTACAGTGTTGTGATTAAAACCCATGAGCTGGTGCCCAACCCTGCTTCCACCACTTATGGTTTGGGTTTGAAGAGTCTAGAAGCATCTTAAGCCAACTAACTTATATCCCAGCTCTTCAGATGTTTTATGCATCAGAGAGCATAAAGCTCTCTTAATCTTTTATTAAGATCTAGCCAGATCTTAATAAAAGCTGTGAACCTGGGACAAGCATTTAACCCAAGCCTCAATTTCTTTTTATTTTTTTTACTGGTTTTTTTTTTAAGATTTTATTAATTTATTTGAGAGAGAGAGTATGAAAGGAGAAAGGTCAGAGGAAAAGCAGACTCCCCACTGAGCAGGAAGCCCAATGCAGGACTCGATCCCAGGACTCCAAGATCATGACCTGAGCCAAAGGCTGTCGCCCAAACAACTGAGCCAACCCAGTGCCCTCAAGCCTCAGTTTCCTTATCCACAAGATGGGGCAATAATGGTATCTACAATAAAGAAGTGTAGGGATGTTAAACAAACCAACCATTATAAAGCACCAGGCACAGAAGCCAACCAATAAAAGTAAGTTATGGTTATTAGATTTTTAGCATGATAAAAAAAATGGAAAATACTTGGGCTAATCAGTTAGGATTGTGCATGTTCACTATTAGGATGAAATCCATGGCCATGGTCAGTGGATAGGCATGGAAATGAATGTTATAAAACTGGCTTCTGCACCGAGGCCTCCTATGACATCACGTGACAAGAGGTGCTTCAATTGCTGTGTGTCTCTGGGCCCAGCCCTGTTCCTCCTCTCTGAGGTGCTTAGACCATGCACTCTCAGAGGTCCCTTCCAGTTCTGACACTGTGCCCACATGTGGGGAAGGGAGATGCAGGAAAGATCTACATCAACCGCACTTCACTGGGAGAAGAGGAAACTGTTATAACTGACCATCTTACTCTTGGCCAGCCAATTTTCTAGTTTACACCCTTCCTTCCTGCATGAGGCCACCTAAACTTTCCTTGGTGGGCTGTGAGGCACTGGAATGATAGGATGAGTGCCCCCATTGTCCCCTCACACGCACACAAGCACACGCGTGCACACATGCACTCACACCTCCTCTAGTACCTGATGCCTCTGTTGCACACGGAAGGATGACTGAAGCCTCCTCTGGGTCTGCACCAGCTGGTGCAGGGAGAGATGCTGCTGACCGTCCCACAAATTGTCTAGAAATGGAAAGCAACTGGATTTCTGGCAAAAAGAAGAAGAGAGAGAAAGTAGACCTACCTCACTTGGGCCAGTTCTCTTGGTCAGGTTTTTTTAACCTGAGACATTTGGGCCAAATTCAGGCTGATGCCCAGGCCCATCTGGAATGGGGCAGGAAGGGTGAGGCACAAAGAGCCCTGACCAGGGAAGCCCCTGCTGGGCCTTGTCTCCCTGGTGCAGAAGAAACTCCAAAGATAAGCTGCTCACTGGGGAAGGTGGAAACAAGGGACTGTGTTTGAAGTGAGCTGGAACTCTGGCTCCCTGTCACTCCAACCAGCTTCCCTGGGCCTCAGTTTCCCTAGCTGGGCTTTACACTGGCTGTTCAGGCCCTCCTAAGGCGGGGGGTGGGCGGCGGGGGGAGGTCACCATTGAGATAACAGACACGTGGTGTAAAGATGGTTTAGAGAACCAATCTCAAATCTCAAGAAGAGGAGATCAGAACCTGCAAATCTATTTCAAAGCAGTAGCACTCAGGACTAATCTACCACACTGGTTCCAGGATTTGAAGAAAGATGCCTCCCCGGGGCACGCTGCCTGCCCATCACCCCTCCAGAGCTCCTACAAATAGAACTTCAGATCTCCCCCACAAAGCATGTCAAGCAGCTCACTGGCATCTCCTTCCATATTCCATCCCACCCAGCCCTGCGTTTGCTGAATCTCCTGCTCTCTCATGCCCCATCTCCCCAAGCAACCGATGGAACCTGAGGCAAGGGGGTTCCCCTATATAAGGTGGTCAATCACACAGCTCTGTTCCCTTCCTTGATAAACAAGCCCTGTTGGTTTCTTGTGTCCACCACAGCTTCTGTGGTGGAGCCCAGGGCCCTCTGAGTCTCCCCTCCAGCAAGCAGTGAGGGTTGGGAGCCTGGGTTCCAACTCTGAGACCACTCAGATCTAGGATAAATTAATGCCCTTTCTGCTTCAGTTTCTGCATCTGTGGAAATATGGACAATAATCTCTCCTCCACACCCCACCTAATTCCAAGCAATGGTTTGAGAAGCAAAATGAAGGCACTTCTGGTGAAAAGGGTTATTTGAATACAAGCTATTTACAAAGATTTTAGACCTCCTGGGATGCCTGGGTGGCTCAGTTGGTTAAGTGTCTGCCTTCAGCTCGGGTCACGATCTTGAGGTCCTGGGACTGAATCCCACATCAGGCTCCTTGCTTGGCGGGGAGCCTGCTTCTCCCTCTCCCTGCCACACCCCCTGTTTGTGCCCTCTATCTCTCTCTCTCTGACCAATAAATAAATGAAATCATTTTTAAAAAATTTAGAGCTCCTTTCTTTTGTATTTCTTGGATGCAATCATTTTGGAGTAAGGAAAAGACCTCTTGAGGGGTCCTACTACCCTGACAGTAGTTAATGAACCAGAGAAAAGTAGTAATAATAGTAAGACAAAGGGAAGAGCAAACAAAAATCCCTTCTAGAGTCCCTTCTGGACTCTCGGGACCTAGAGTCTTCCCACATCCTCTGGACAGTTCCTCTCTTAAATGTGACCTTCATCATAGGAGGTAAAGGTATGTCGGCATCAACATGCTGCCCAGACAGTTCCTATAGGATCTGACCCCCTCCCTGTCACGAAATTCTGCCCACAGGTCTAGAATTTGAATTAAAAAGCAAAGAAAATAAGGATGTATAAAGCCAAATCTGTCTGCCCACGCCCTAAGCACTCACTAAGAAAACATTAAAATCGTGCACTCTTCTGAGCTGTGAACCATATGTCTCTCGAGCTCGAAGGAACTTCCAGAGAGGACATGATGATGGTCATGATGATAAGTGATTCTGATGACCGCTGCTTTCTCAACAGCTCACATGCACCATAAACTTGATCCGTTCTACTGATAAGCTTTACAACATCCTTATAAGGCTGATGGTATTATTAGCTACAGCAGCACTTCTCCAACTTAAGCATATGTCAGAAGCACCTGGAGGGCTTTTGAGACCCAGACTGCAGGGCCCCACCCCCTGAGTTTATAATTCAGTCTATGGTAGGGCCCAAGAATTTGTATTTCTAACCAATTACCAGCTGACATTGACATTACCACTTGAAAAAATGCACTCAGGGAGCCACTAAGTTAGATGTTCAAGAGATTCCATTCAAACGAAGTCATCTACCCAGGGCCGTCTATACCCACAGCCACGCAATTTTAAAACACCTGTACTAAGATTCAAACCTAGGTTGACTGATGCCAAATCTTGCATCAGTTCCTTGCTGTCTCCTGGTCTCCTGAAGACTCAACCCAGTGTGGATGAAGTGTGCAGTGCTGGCCCCGAAGTTGCCTGATGTCTAAAGTTTTCTGAAGAAGGTCTGAGGATGGGGCAAGGAAGGGAAGCAGGACCAGAGGCAAGAAACTTAGAAGAAGCCTGGGAGCCACGGGGCCAACTTCTGTAGGCAGGGAAGGTTTACAGAAGTCATCCTGGACGCTTTATTTTTGTGCCCAATTCCACCACTAGTCAGACATCGTCCTCACGAAGACTCAGTCTAAGATCCCAAGTCAAGTGGTCAACCCATAAACCTGCCATGAGGTCCACCTCTAAAACCCACACCAATACCATGAGACAGAATCCAGACTCCAATGAAGTCAGTCCAACTGGTTGCTGTGACTTAGTTTCCTTGTTTGTTAAAAAGGAGAATGATCCCCATCACCTCAAGGTCCCAGTACAACAATGTCAACAAGTAGCACTTCAAAATAAATACCCAGCATCGAGAACAGCTCTTTCTCAGTGGGTGTTCTATAAATACTAGCCAACGTCACCGTATTAGTGATATGGAGCCCTCTGTGAACTGGAAGGTTTGCAAAGCACTTTCCAAATGTGTTCCTCATTGTTGATGTTGGCAGGAGCTTTCGAAGATCCCTGGATGGAAGCATTTCCTGTAGATTTTAACTTGCTCCCCTCCCTTAAAAATTTGATTAAAAGAAAATAAAACAACAATTTTGCTTGATGGTTCTCCCATTTCAATAGCTCCGACTCCTGGCCCCAGCATCCCTGTGCTTGTCCCCACTAAATGCCATGTCAAGCGTTCATTAAAAGCAAACTGGGTTTTTAAAAATAGTGAGACATCTGCATAAATGTTGTTTTATCACTACAATTAGGCAAATTGGCTTCTAAAGCAAATGCAAAATCATTTCGAGGATTTACATTCAGCATAAGACAAACAGGGCAAAGCAGGCCTTGGACAGGTCAACTGCAACCTTGTACATCATCCAGCAGAGCTGTGGGAAAGGGAGGAGCAGGAGGGAGAATAGGGCAGCAGCAACTTCTGCCCTGTCCTCAGGGCACTCACAGTCCCTGTGATTCTGGGTGGGGGGGATTCCTGGCTCTTTCACCTGTGTCCTTGTTGGACTCCTGGCTCTTAGAATCCTGCAGAAGGTAGGAACCTTTCATGTGTCCTTCTGGAGACCTCTTCAAATCAGACCCAACAGGGACGAATCTATTTACTTAGGAAAGGCACCGGCCTACTGCTACTAAGTCCTACGGGCAGGTGTCTCTCTGCATCCTGCCCCAGATAAGCTTTCAAAACTGCAAAGGCAGTTTTCAGAGCCAATCACGCAGAGAGAAGGGGACGGGCCATTACGCCCCTCAGCGACCCTCGTCTATAAGCTCCTGGTAATTTTTTCTTACGTTTGTTATTTCCTTCAACGGTTAATAGTCCCTCAGAAATAGGCCTACTGTCTTAAATTAGACAATGAGGTTTGTGTCATCCATTCTATTGCCCTTTTTTGCTGTGGCTTCCAGACATCTCACAACTAAATTTGATATTCAACGGCAGTCACTTAGGTAGCCTTAATTTTTAGTATAATTATCTCTGCTCCTTCTGTATGGTTTTGAGCTTTTATTTTATGTCTTAGTGAACACACACCAGGCTCAGGGCTAACATTACCTCTCCATTTCAGCAGGGATGCAAAAGATCTTATCCTGTTTTAGGGTCCTGGAAGTGGCCCAAATTCATAAATGAGCTAAAGTACAGACCAATATTCCTAGTGGAGATTCTTATGTGTTAGAAGGATCCCAAAAGGGAACTGAAAAGAGAATTCTGATACTATTTATTGAGCACCTTCTCCATCCTAGTCACCTTAAATATCTTATTTCATTTAATCCTCGCTACTACGTTACGACATAGCTCAATCAGTCCCTGTAACACTCCTCATCTGTAATTTGGGAACAGTGTTCTCATTTAAATTTTCATGGTTAGTTAGTGGAACTGAAATTAGATACAAAATATATCTGACTTCAGAGCATATATCAAGCCACTGTTAGCCTATACAGTGCTTTTGTGTAAACCCGAGCAAGGGGCCCCTCTGGGAAGACACAGTCTTACGGCGATGGGGCACTGTCTTCGTGTGAGCAGTGCATAAGCTATAGAAAGGGCCAGCCTTGAAGCCTCTCTACTTCGTTCTTAGATACAGCCCTGAGACAGGAGGGACTGCTGATCTCACCATGATCCCTGTGCTGCTTCCTTTCTGCGCCACACAAAGCACAGCACTGGGCCGTATCTCCCAGGCCCCATGCATGAAGGCGGGGGCACACGATTGCTCCTGTCAGCGAGGGCAAGCATTGTATGTATCATTTCCTGGGGAGTCTGTAAACTCCTCAGCAGTTCTCCACTCCCTCCTTCCCATCCCCCACAGTCAACAGAGACAGGACACTTTGAGGACAAGGGAAGCACATGATCAGGAACTGGAAGGAGTCTTGAGTCCCTTGAAAACTGCAGAGCTGAGTGCATTTCTTCTCCTTCAAACTGCACTGGATTGTGATATGAATAAAAAATATAATTTTATTGTGCTTAGGTCCCTGACATTTGGGGGTCATTTGTTATGGTATATGACTTACTCTAATGCAAGCCCAAACTATCTTGTTTCCATTTAACAGGACTGGCTGAAAAGATTCAAATGACCTATGGTTAAAAGCAGTAAGCTTCTGATTCAAGAGGCCAGAGGCTGGGGCGGTGGGTGGGCGAGATGATTCCATTTCTTTGTTCTACTAAGTAAAAATTCTCCACAGATCGTCCGTACTTGAAGCCCAACCTTCAAGAACATTCCAAGTTAATCTCACTTTCCGTTCAGACCTTCAGTCATACTTATGAGTCATAGAACTGCAGGGTGTTCAAGCTGAAAGGCACCTCTGAGATCATTATTACAAATGTTGGAGATAAGAAAACTAAGGCCAAGATGTATGGCCTGCCTGGGGTCTCGGAGCCAAGGCTAACGTCGAGGGCTGGTCCAGGGCTCTCTGCATCCCCTGAACGGATGGAAGCCAAGCCCAAACAGCTCAACGGATGAAAGCAGCCCAGCCCTGCCTGTGGAGTCTGGTGGGGAAAGCAAGCAAAGTGTTCACACGGAGGCCACTCCGTGTCCAGAGGCCGCTGGCGCCCTCCACTGGACGAACTTGCCCTGTCCTCCAAGCCAGCCGGGCACAAATTGCAGGACTCCCAAGTAGAGAGCAATGGAACTATGGCAACGCTCTCTAGGTGTCCGCAGCCACAATCAGCACCTGTGTTATAACTCCTTTGAGATTGTGAGCTATTCCCTGGCACGTCCCCACATTTTCCAGTCAATGGATCCTGCCGCCTGTACAAATGTAATGTCACTTCAGGCAGGGACACTTGAGTCTACTGTTCCACGCCAAGAGCAGGGAGCACAGCTCCCCGAATCACAGCATCTCCTCCTCCTTCTTCTGGTGCATTGATGCTGCAAAAAGAAAAAAAAAAAAAATACCCTTCTTCTAAGGACCCTGCCCCATTTTTTTTTTAAATTCAGTCTCCAGTTCTCGATGAAATTAGTATTTTTCTCTGTGTTGCAGCAGCAGCCGCAGACTGGGCAAGAAAGGAATCTGAGGGAAAAAGAGATAATAAAAGCATCTGTCTACATGACACTGGAGTGGAAAAGGAGGAGCAGGACAGAAGGGCCAGTGGGCTTGTCCCGGCCTCTCTGCATGCTGCTGTGAACAAAAGCTTGCTGGGGACAGAGTGTGGTCCAGCAGCAGCCAGCGCGCCGAGTGGAAAACCAGAGAGCCATTGTAGTGCCATTCTCTATTCAAAAGGCAATTTTCTCGGAGGTGGTAAGAAGCCACTGTCTGACACTGAACCTCAATTTCCCTGGCTCTGTAGAGCAAGTGACTAAATGATCACAGAAAGTCAGAGATGGTTCTTCACCTCACCGGTTCACTTTGGAGAGGAGCAAACCCAGGCCCAGAGAGGGAAAGGACTTGCCTAAAATCAGCCAGCTAGGAAGGGGCCAAGGTAAAGTGGAGCTCAGGTCTCCCGAGCTCAGCCCTTACACAAGAAATGTAGCTCTTCACCATCAACAGAGGGACAGAACAAGCAACATTTGGGGGGTACTTTAGCCACAAGGTTTTAGGAATCAGGGGTTTTGGTGTGCGTTGAACTTGGAGAGAGGGGCTGATTCTGGATATCTTACCTGAGCCTGGAGCTGTGGGCCAGGGGCTCCCAGGTTCTAGGCAACTCTATCATGAATGCCCTTTGTGGATAACAAGGCTGGCCTACCTGCTTCTTAAGATTATCATGAAGAGTTGATGAAATAATATAACCCAAAATTTTATTTTACTCTATTTCTAGAGAGGAGACTCTCAGATTAAATTTCATCCAACTCCTTTATTTTATTTTAGGGCCATTTTAGAAAACCCAAACTCAGAGAAGGTATTGCTATAAACTTCAGAATTCTGCTCCCTAAGCCTGATGGGCCCCTGTGCTGCTTGAGGGGGCCCAAAAGGAAGCTAAAGACCTGCAGACTCCACAAGATTTTCTCGTCTGGTGCAAAGGAGTGTCAGTGCTAAGCCAATGGAGAGCCAGGGTCCAGGATGCTGCCGAAAGCCACAGTTCTCCAGCCTGAGTTCAGCCATGCACCTGACCCAAAGCCTCCACCCATGCTGATTTAGAAAATCTAAATGGCAGACATTTGGTTAAAGACTTACTAGTTTCTCTTCGATCTGCCACCGAGAATTGTTCATAGACATCCTGCTCCAGAACCAACTGGGAGCGCTTTGCAGATTCCGAAGCATTAAACCAGATTCACTAAGTGAAAAATCTTCAGAAGGGAGGCCCAAGAAATTATGTACATTTATTTGTCCTAAAGCAATAGCTTCCCGTGCACTTAAAGGAAGGAATGGAAAGGAAAGGAAATCCAAATGACTTAGCACCACCTGGAAGGCCCAAGGGGAACTCCTCACCCTCACCTTTTATCCCCGCTTCTAATCCCCCACTATAGACACACTGATCTGCCTTCTGTTCCTCATGTGAAACTCATTCCTGCCTCAGGGCCTTTGCACTTATTCTCCCCTCTGCTTGGAGCAATTCTTTCTCTGGTCTATTCATGGCTGGTTCCTTTTCATTATTTATAAAACAATTGTTTATTCGAGTATCATCCTCCTCATTATCTGGCTCCCAGGCAGCTCCCTTAAGGATGTCTGCCTACCCCATCCTAATACTGCGCCCTGCCACCAGGTCCTTTTCTGTCATCAGAACATCCTTGAAAACAGAATCTTTATCTTACTTCTTCTGTATCCCCAGCAACTGAATAACCTCTAACATGTCATAGGTACTTAATAAGTACTTGTAGAAGGAAGGAATGACCTTACCCAGTTTTATTCTAAGATTCTCTTATTTATCTGTTTACCTATTTATTACCTATCTCTCCCACTACAGTGAGCATTCCCTGAGAGCAAACATTTGTCTGCCTTGCTCCCATTATGTCCTTAGTGCCTGGAATAGTATCTGACCCATCATAGGTACTTAGTAACGAGCTGCTCAACGAGATGCATTAGCGAACGTTTGAGAATCCTGGAGCAGGGATCTGTCTGGGCTGCGGACAAGGGAACCGTTTCAATCAACAAGCATTTCCAGTCATGTACAAAAACCTGGGGAAATTTTTAAAAGGCATAAAGCATCTATCTTCCCCCTAAATTGCCCACAGATTAATGAAGGAGACAGAGGCATGAACAAATGACTGTGAAAACACACAATGAGGTGAAGGCAAGATGTTTGGAGGGTACAGAGCAAGAAGCCACCTGTAATTCAGGCAACCAGGAAGTCTTTGGAGAGGGTGCCAAGACTGGAGCCAACCTTAAAGTGAAGACGGAAGCAAAAACCGGAGGGTGGAAAAGTGGAGAAAGGCAAAGAAAAAAGGACCAGTTTGGAGGCAGATGGCATTTTCGGGAAAGAGTTCAACAAGCAGGACAGCAGAGTGACGAGGCTAGATCAGCGGCTGGACACCAGGTCACGCTTGGAAGCTTCATTTCGATCTATCGGCCAACGGCTCCCCAGTGATTCAAGTGGCAACAATCTCTCCCTTCTTTTAAAGACTCTTTATAAACAAGCCATGTGAAGATCAAATATTCACACAGAATAAATAAAACGCTGAAGTCCAAAATATAATGTGAAGTCCGTATTTTTACCTCAGACGCATGAAACACAGCTCAGCAACCACAATTTGAAAAACAAAGGATTTCTCAGTGTTTCACTGGCCATCATTTGATACACTTTTTAAGTTGGTTGATGAGAAAACATAAGCGAAGTATAACTGTAGGACACACACAAGACTTTTTAGATGAATTTGTTTGGTACGGTATTGATGGAAGAACATTTACCTGTCCTAAAAATGGATGTACAGACCGGGCTGGGAACCCCCCGTGAGTTAGAGACCCAGTTCTCCAGGGTGTCCTCTGCAGACTGGGAAGCACTGCTGAAGGTCACATGAAGGCAGAGAAGAACGGCGGACAGGAGCTGATTTTGATGGGATCTGAGTGTGAGGGAGTTAACCGTGGGGGAACTTGCGGAATGCAGGAGGTTGGACTGAAATGGATCCGCGAGAAGGCCAAGTCATGCATGGGTACTCGTGGTGAGGGACAGAGGTGTCCTCAGCTGTGGGACACACGGTCTGATGAACAGAGGCCCTGATCTCAGCCCCTGCTCTCCCCACACCTGACCCAGATCTAAAAAACAACAGCCAAGTGATGCCTCAAGGGGGGGCCAAACCACACGTCCATGCTAATTTTCAACCCCCGTGTCCTGCCCATCGGAGAGCGAGAAATTCTGAAACGAACTGCATGCAGTCCTACAGGCTGGGTCTCACACTCTGCCAAGCACCTAACACTTGGGTGAATTTCCTTCTAGACTTTTCCCTGGGGGTATCAGAACCACACTGCCAGGTATCCTTTATTCCCCTCCCCCACTCCTCTACATTAGTCACACTGTTCTGTCATAAAAAATTGTTCTACAAACACGACTTTTAGTTGTCACATAATATTCCACTCTAAGAATGTCCCATAATTTACCATTCTCCTTTAGTTGGACACTTAGAGAGTTTCCAATATGTCACTATTATAAATAGCCCTGTGGTGCCCATCCCTGCACATAAATCTTGGTGCACATCTCCGATTATTTCCTTGGGGCAGATTCCTAGAAGCGTGATTGCTGGAATGTTTGCCATTTTGATGGATTTCGTGTTGTACCGCTTCTCCCGCCTGGTGTCCTGGTGGCAAAAGATGAATACCTATGAAAGCATGCGTGCGGGAAGAAAAGGAGTTCTACGGGAACATGGGCTCACGAATCCCAGAAGAGAGGAGACACTTCCCAAGGGCTAATCTGGGTGACAGGCAAGACTATTTATTTATTCGAGGCATTTACCTGACCCCATCTTCCAAAAGGGACTGACCCAGAACAAGAAGAACTAATATATCATATGAAAATGTCAGAGGGGTGGGGAAGAGGAGGCTGCCAATGGTGAAATGACTCCGCTGCTCAAGACTCAAGGAAAAGAAAACTCAGAAGAGCAAGGTGGGGATTTTTGTGATCCGTTCCTCTGCTACTAGGACTGCCAAGTAAAATACAAGATGCCCCGTTAAATTTGAATCTCCAACGCACAACTAGTAATTATTTTAGTATAAAAAACTGTGTCCCATGAAATATTTGGGAAATACGTACACTAAAACAAACAAACAAACAAAAACTGTCGCTCCAAAATTCTAATTGAACAGGCATCCTGGATTCTTATTTGCTCAGTGTGGCAACCCGGCCACTGTATCTGAATTACAGAGCCGTGATTAAGAGAAGGGCAGCCACCACACAGTTCGGAGGGCAAATATGAGTGGAGGGGCCCAGGAAACTGAGCACTAATTAAGGAGACAAGGCTGCAGCTTTTTATCAGTAAGCAGATTTTTTTTTTATTATTATTATTTTTTTTTTGGTGGGATCTTGGCTCAAGGATTCCCACCCTTGAGAAAGCCACAGAGAGCTGTAGACATAGGGGGCTGACTCTGATCGGGGCCACTCTGGGGCACAGGGCTCTGGGTGTGTGCTGGGACCGTCAGAGCCACAGGACTCTGGGGAGGGACAGCGGTTCCCCTTGCCATTTTTTTTTTTTTCCCTTGCCATTTTTCCAGATGGAACATGAGGGAGGCAGCTGAGAACAGGCTGATCCTACAGACACTAAAAATCGTTGTCTCGGGCGCCTGGGTGGCTCAGTGGGTTAAGCCGCTGCCTTCGGCTCAGGTCATGATCTCAGGGTGCTGGGATTGAGTCCCGCATTGGGCTCTCTGCTCAGCCGGGAGCCTGCTTCCCTTCCTCTCTCTCTGCCTGCCTCTCTGCCTACTTGTGATCTCTGTCAAATAAATAAATAAAATCTTTAAAAAAAAAAAAAAATCGCTGTCTCCCTGACCTCACCACGGCCAGCAAACTGCTTTATTTAAAGGAAGGGAAGAAAAAGAAGGCGCTCTCTTTACACACACACAGAACCTTCCTTTGGTCGTGCCTCAGCAGTCTCTCACACAATATGCTCTAAATTAATAGCTTCAGGGAGATAATGGTTTAGAAAACAGGAGTTTGTATGCAACCAAGGAAAATGTTCTGCTCCTTATTATATAGCTATATATTTTTTTGCAGTCAGATTATGAGCAAACAAGGTTAAATGCACACATAAACACACACGCATACGGGCAAATGGGCCTCGATTTTCTACTCCATGACCCACCACCTCAAATTTCCGCTTTCGCCTTTGCTTGGACTATTTCTCCTGCTTCCACCTTTCTCCTGCTCATTCTGCTTCTCCCTGTTTATTTCCTTTGCCCTCTTTTCCTGTACTTTCTTGGTTTTCTTGTTATTTATTCTTTTGTCTTTCTCTTCAAGACAGAAAAACAGCTCAATCAAAAATAAATTTTAAAAACATGCAATGTTTGAACTGGGAGGTGCCTCGGGAATCATTTTGCAAACAAAGAAACTAAGGCACACAAAGGTGAAGGAATGTTGTCAGGATAACATGGTTTCTAGAATTTAGGATTGGGGTCCAATCTCTTCTCTAAATTTGGTTCCCCTTCCCCTGCGGGAAGCTCCTTCTCATGAGGTCCAGCATGATTTTGAAAGTCGAGTGGCTTTCCGTGGTGAACTGTGTCCTCCACAATAATCCGTCCACCTTTTAACCAACCTCCATCCCCTTACCTGCGACCACGACCTTTTTTGGAAATAGGGTTTTAGCAGATGTGATCAAGGTAAGCTGAGGTCAACCTGGGTGGGCCCCAGATCCCATGACTGGTGTCCTTTGCAGAAGGCTACATGATGACACAGGGACCCTGAGATACACAGTAATAAGGCCATGTGACCGTGCAAGCCAAGGTACCAAGGGTCGCCAGCAACAAGAAGCAGGGAGAAAGGGAGGGAACAAATTCTCTTTCAAAGCCTCCAGAAGGAACCAATCCCACCAACACCTTGATGTCTAGCCTCTGGAAGGGCGAGAGGGTAAATCTCTGTGGCTTCAGGTCATCCATCTGATGGTGCTTCATCAGAGCAGCTGTGGAAGCTAATATACCTCGTCCCGCTCACATACTACCAACTGTGGAGCAGACGGGAGCCCGCAGCTCTGGAGCCCGCCAGCCCCGGGCTCCCCTGCCCCACACTGCCTGGGTCATCGGAGGAAGTACCCAATGAACGTCTTGCATGGGCAAGAAGCTGGACCTGGGGTTTCTGAGATATGAAGCAAGACGAGACAGGGTCCCGCCGTCAAGACACCGCAGTAAGACTAGAATAAGGAAGGCCATGCTAAGACATTGCTATAGGGGCTTCAAAGAAGGGCCAGGCTGCCACTGTCCCAAATGAAAGGACCTCCCGAACTATAGCTCCATCCATAGGAAGAAAGGGCAACCCTGTGTCTGCAGAGCAGGGATACCCCGCAGACTCTGCCTCTGAAGAGAAGTCAGCTCTCCAGGGGTAACAGACACATTCCCAGGATCCTCCCAGATGGACCTTTCTTTGAGCCAGCAGCCCAAGGTCTGGAAATGCAGGCTTAGGGCTGTGTATCCCAAAGGCTGGAGGCCTGCCCTTCCACCCACCCCTTGGTGCCCCTGAGGAATCTGAACACTCCCTAGAGCTGGCCTTTGCTTGACCCTGCGTTGGGGGGCTAGGAGGGGTGGGCTTTGGGAGTGGCAAGGAGGGAGTCTCTAGGCCGGATATGGGTCCTAACTTGAACATCAACACACCCCAAGCCTCTACTTTGGCTCAGCCTCTGAGCCCTTTGGAGGTTGGTACTGGCTCCCAGAATTACCGCATGGGGGTCTGCTGGGCCTGACAAGAATGGGTCATGCTTCCCAAGCCCAGAGGGGAGTGCTTCTTCCTACAGAGGCGGGGGGAGGGGTGAAGGGTTGGGGGAGGGGAGGAGAGGCTTTTCCAAAGCCTGCCATCGTGCTTGGTGCTTGTTCCCAGAGCTGCACAAAACAGGTGGAGGGGCCTGGAGCTGCTCTGTTCAATCCTGACTCTGGGTGATTTGCTTGTTCTTGGCTCCTAGCAAATTAAAATGTCCTTTATATTTATAACAGGAGCAATAATCCGCCTTAGGTTTTGAAACGAAGGTGGAATAGTCCATTCTATTCTCTTGTCAGATGCTAATCTGACTCACTGATAATGAAAAAAGGAGAAGAAAATCAGAGGGAAAGCTGGCTTGGTCTGCAGAATCAGAGGATTTGCAAGGGCAAGGGGGGAGGGGGGCTTTGAATTAAAATTAAATATTAGGCGGTGGAGAAATCACACTGGGAAAGACTGGCTTGGAAGTGATACAGAAGTGGATGTAAAGGGGGTGGGGTGACAGCTGGGCCCGCTTAGGCAGGATCAGAAGCAGCAGAATCATAATGCCGGGGACTACATCTGAAATCAGCTCATGGCTGAAGCCTCCCGAACTAACTAGGGGAGCGCCTGTGGGGAGGGAAGGGCTGGCGACAGCTGGGTTTACTTTTTATTTTTGAGCATTTATTTTTTATTTTAGTTTCTCCTAGTTTAGCTCCGGAGTTTGGGCTCTCCTGGGTGTGGAAGCAAAAAGAGTCCGAGGGGAAAAGCAGAGGGAAAACGGAGAGAAGGAACCTCACGTGTGCAGCTCAAGAGAAAAGTTCAGCGTCTGATTAGGTTGTTCGGCCCCATTTCTTGAACTGAAAGATTAGACAAAACAGCAGTGTTTTGGTTTTTCTTTTCATCCAGGAAACGGGGGAGTTTTCTTCCCAATGTTTCAGTCTGCGTGGGTCAGTCCCCGGGGGCAGTACAAGCTCTCTGAGATGTCCTGGAGACCCCTCGAAGTGAGAGCTGAGTACATGGCACAGCATCTGTCTGAAGGCAGACCATCCAGGCTGACCATCCTGAACACAACCTCCAAAGTTAGTGAGAACGCCCCTATCTGCTTTCACAGGACATGGTAGGGGCTGGAGGAGAAGTCCTTGTATTTTTCTATGTATGTTGTCAAATAATTGAGTGTAAGAAGATGATTCCTTCCCCATGGTGAGCTTCCGCCAGTTCTCCCATAACTTCCACCGCTGGATGCCCACTCGACCTTCTAGACGTCTGCTCCCATGCATACTAGAAGGCGGCAGCTGTCTTGCCCCGTCCATATGTTTCTGCACATAAACAAAACTGGGTGCCTTGACTCTCCACCACCGTCTTAGCTCAGGCTGCTGTAACAGCGCCACAGACGGAGTGGCTTATAAACAACAGAAATTTATTTCTAATAGTTCTAGAAGCTATAAATCCCAGATCAGGGTGCTGGCACACAGCTGGGTTCTGGTAAGCACCGCCTTCCAAACAGCAACCTGACCTCTTCTTGCTGTGTCCTGACAGGGTGGAAGGGGGAGAGAGAGAGCTCTCTGAGCTCACTCGTAAGGTCACTAATCCCACTCATTGATGGCTCTGCCCTCAGGACCTAATCTCCTCCCAAAGGCCCCACCTCCTAATACCATTACATTGGGGGTTAGGAATTCAATATATGAATTTTGGGAGGTCCCAAACATTTAGCCCACTGGACACCTATAACATGTTCTCCTGATTTCTGGCCACCCTGGGAAGCTATAGTTTGTCTGTATCCTCTTTAAAGTATGGGTCCTGTAACTTAACAAGAAACGGGTCTTTCTTCTTCCCTCTCCAATCCGCCCCCCACCCTGCCACCACAGCAACTGTTAAAAAAATACGTATCCCCCATCACGTTATTCCCCTGCCGGTCAAAACCCTACACTGGCTTTCCACGGCCTATGAAAAAAGATTCATTCCTCAGTGTCCCCCATAACCCGCACCATCTCTGATTACTCCGGCAGCTTCCTAACTGGGATCTCTGGTCCCATTCTTGGCCTGCCCACCCTATGACCCACTCTCTAGAGCTAGGACAAAAGTTGTGGGCCCCCCATATACCAAGTACCATCTATCACACGGTGTCCTGTTTATAACTCAGTAATGGAACCCCACTATAACTGGAAGAAAATCCAGATTCCTCCCCAGACGCTGTAAGTCGTGCATCCGATGCTGTCCCCTGCTGCCTCTCAGCCGTGTGGAGCCCTTCTCCCTGTCAGAACCGACCCTGCAGCCTTTCCTGCAGGCCCCACACAGGTGGGCCTCCTTCCTGCTGCAAACTCTTCTCGTGTATGTTCCCTGCCTGGAATGCGCGTCCCTCATTCCTCATGGGGCAGCCCCTACTCGTTGTTCAAGGGTGAGGCTGTATGCCACCTCCTCCAAGAGGTCTTTCCTGCCCTCTAGCGCATGCTCATGCTCACACGGAGACTGACTGTCCTCTCTGAACCCACTGTCATCTTGCACTGTAACACTGTAGCAAATCTATAATACCGGAGTTGGCTTATTTGTCTATTTATTGGCTGTCTGACTCTCCCACTAGAATACAACCTCCCCAAGAACGGAAAGCATGACAGTTTGGGATCACCATATACCCAGCATCTAGTTAATGTCTTGTACATAGGAGATGCCCAATAAATATTTATTGGATCAGTGAAGCTCTCAGACACTGAGAGCTTCTATCCTCCTCTTGTTCCTACTCATTCTCTAAGATCCAGGTCAAGAATCCAGTATAAAATTGTCCCTAACTTCAATGAACAGAGGTTATCATCCCTCTAAGGCGTGCAGGAAACAATGACTGGAGGCCCACTCTGAGCCTAGCATGATGATGTGTGCCGAGAACAAAGGATTCATCTACATACATCCGTTGGTCTCCAGGAGTCCACAGCCTAGTTGAAGATACATGCCCAAAACAAAATCATTAGAACAAAATGTTGGAATACTTGTGGATGACACAGGGACATGTGGGATATCAGAGCAGGACAAGGCGGGCACCCAGCAGGGTTTAGATTAATGACAGCACAGGATCAGGTCATGGGCACTTCCAGCCGGCTTTGTACCTAAGCAACTCTCCCAAGGCATTACCCATTGATTCATGTGCCTCTTAGTGTTCCCCACCAGAGCCCCAAGCCCAGGACAGGGATGCTGTCGAACAGCCTTGAGTCCCAGAACCCCCAGAACATCCCAGTGCATCCACCAAAAAGGCAGGAGGGCCATGGGAGCAAATCCCCAGGACTTTCGCTCGGCCGTAGGCTGCTCTAGGCCCGGCTGCTCTGGCTGTCTGCATCCACACAAAAGAAGCCCCTCACTCAAAAACAAGTCCTCCCTGGAGAAAGCCCAGCTATTTCCTGAGCACCACCTGCCACATGGGTTAATCCAGCTCTGGCTTTCTCCTTTATGGCCAACCCCATCTCAACCACAGCTGATCTCCCATCTGACCCCCAGAACCGAGACAAGGGGCCATAAATCGCCATCCACACACCCAGCGCTGGCTCACTGCCACCGCCACCGCCTCTGCCTCCACACCTCGGAAGAAAGACTTACGGGAGCCGCAGATGATGCTGAACTTCAATTAGGCCCTGCTGGCAAATTAGTCACGCAGGGTGACATTTTCCAATCATGGAACATTAGCATCCTCCCTAATTACACAATTGTGGGGCTAACATGCTTAGGAGCAAACAAGACCAAGCCGCCCTGCCACTCAAGGGTGCGCGCCCACATCACACACGTGCACACGTGTGCACACACACACGCAGATGCAAAACCATGGGAAACTGGGGTCTACCTCTCCTCTAAGGTGGTTTAAAAGCTGACTGTGCACTTCGCTTAGAAGGAGCGAGGAGAACCACGTGAAGGAAACCCCGGTATCTCGGGAGCATTTCTAAGAATGTCACAGACAAAGAGAATTTCATTTCACAGAAAACAAGAGCTATGAGTACTAAAGGCTAAGAGTACTAAACCAGCCTGAAATGAAACTATCTTCTCCTTCCATTCAGGCCTGGTAGCCCAGGGTACCCACCCGGGAATGAGAAGTGAACCTTCACTTTGTCACACACCTGCTCTGTGACTTCCTAGAACTCGCTGAACCTGAAACCTGCTCTGTGACTTCCTAGAACTCGCTGAACCTGAAACCTGCTCTGTGACTTCCTAGAACTCGCTGAACCTGAACGCCCCTCCCTCACCCGTGGAAACACCGACCTCTCCTCATCGACTCATTCACTCAGAGAAGACTTACTGAGTGTGTCCACGCCACGCCAGACACTGCTCGAAGCCGTGAAGACAGCAGTGAACAGGGACGTAGCCACGCCGCCAGGCGCACGTGAGCCAGATGCCGCGGCGACTGTTAACACCCACAACTTTAACAGGAAAGATGCCAGGTACCGAGACAGGAACGGCAGGAACAGGAGTCTCTCAGAGTTACCCGGTCGGGGTGGGGGGACCCAATAATTTTTTTTTAATTATTAAGAAATACTGTTTATTTGTTAAGTAATAGTACTAAAGCAAGGAAGAATATTAGAATTTCAGGCTTAAATATCTTTTAAATGTTTGAGATATGTTCCACATCTTATGTTTTTTGCAAATAGTTAGCACTCGATAATGAATTATTGGTAGTCACAACCTAGAAAGCTATTTGTCTTCCAGATCTAATAGGACTGTACTGAAGCAGTCTTGTAGTTCTTCGTATTTAGTGCCCTTTTGACATTCAAAGTCATTATACTTTCAACCGGTCTGCTCTTTGGTCCACCTGGTGGATGGAAAATCTTAGCATCTTTGCTGGAAATCTGGGTTGCCAATTTAACCACATAGGAGTCAGCAGAATGTGAAGGGTAAGGGTCAAAGGTCTCTTCATTTGCGTTGTAAGTGTATGCTCTCGTGCTTTTCCCCAGGAGAGCGAGGCGGTAGAAACTAGCCAGGACACGGGGAGGGACGAACGAGGGGCCGAACGGAGCTCGGGGACCGTGTGCGTTCGCTCCGGCTGGGGAGCAGCCACGGGACCACGGAATGAACGTCCCCTCTTCCCCACGTTCCTAATTCTTCCTCAAATTGCTCTTCTCTCCGGGGATCTCACGAAGTGGGCTTAGGGCTTCCCCTAACTGAACAGGCAGCTTTTCTAGGCCAAGGGTCAGTTCTTAGCAGCTCACCCTGGTGAGTATTAGATACATTTCGTGTCACTAGAAAGGAAGGCAGGCTTAGAGAGAGGATATTACAAAAAAATTAAGTACCTAAATGAGTAGATGTAAGCATGTCCACATTTTAAAAAAAGGGAAATAACGATAAATGATTTGCAATTATATATATATATATATATATATATTTATTTATCTAAATATCTATCTATATATGTATGCAGGTCTCTGCATTTGTGTTGTAAGTGTATGCATGTGTGTGCATATATTCCTATATCCACCCCCATATTTTGTTACTTCAGGGGCTGCGGAAGTATGTAAATTGCCCAGCAGAGGCTCTAGCACCCAGTGGTCATTCAGTAAATATTCTCCATCATTCCTCCTGCTGCCCTCATTGTGACGATCTGAGTCGAGGACAAGCCTGACTCCTCCGAGCTGCATGACCACTGCTGCATTTCTGAAGGACACATCTTCACCTGCTGTCACGCTACAACAGAGCCCCCGCCTTCACTTCTCCACAACATCGCCTCCTGACGCAGCCTGGAGATGCTCCCACCTCATTCACAGCGAGATCCATCATCCCTAGGCTGGGGATGCCATGACCAAGCCTCCATGAGAACAGACACACCCACCATCTTGCCAGCAAACCCAGCACTGCCTCCCATCAAGCACGTAAAACACACCATTGGGATTTACTCTGTCACTCCTCCTTCCTCGCATCTGACATCACCTCTCTATGCACACTTCATTGGGGCACGATCAGTCACAGGAGCTCTGTGTGCCGTGGAGCCGGCTCCGGCTTTGGAACCACATGGTGGTAATCTATCTGCCCCTTCTCCACGGCTCTGGCTGCACTGGCCCATTATCAGCCGGAGGCAGGACTTCTAGGCCAGTGTTTGTTTGACTCACCACTCTCTCCCCTTCTGAGCTGCATCAGAACAAAATATCCTAGACAGAGCCCGGCCGCCTCCCCGTGGCGTGCTGCCAGTCATGAAGACGTCATTGGAAAGTCTCGTCTTTTTTTTTTTTTTTTTTTTAAATGCCGCTCCTTGTCGCCACAGATTGATCTGCCAGTTAAATATTTAGACATGCTCATATGCCTTTGTCATAAAACACCACTTGACTTTGAGCGATGAGCAAGGAGGTACTGAGGCTGTAGCTATTCCCTCCCTGGGACACGGGGAGAGAGGGAAGCAGCAACAAGACAACGCCCCACCGCAGGGGTCTGCGTACCTCCATCAAAACCCACCCACCCCACCGCCAGCAAGTCCAGCACACCCAGCCTCCGGAGCATGAGAAGGGTCAAGACAGGGGAGCCGGGTCTTCTCTTTGGATCGCCAAGTGCACGAGTTGGCTCAGTCAGCCCCAGGCCTCTCAGCCCAGTCCTGCCCTAACCTTCCCAACCACCGAATGGGCTACAGGTCAGCCTTCACAGTATCCCTATGACAGTGAAAAGTACCAGCCACATGGCACAACACACATGTTCTCATTTAATCATCACAACAACCCCCTCGGGAGATAGGAACGATTGTCCCGATTTACAAACACGGAAGCAGAGACGCACAGAGTTTAAGTGAACGGTAAACCCAATGACACTCGAGAAGGCAAAAGGGATCTGGGACTACAGCCCAACTCCCAAGGACGTGTCCCCTTCACCAGATGTCCACAGAAGGTCACCACCAACATGGACCCTCTAAACTCATGTTTGATCACCTCCGCCAAAAAGCCCCTTTATTCCCCTGCAACTTCTCAGAGGCTCCAGATCTTTCCTGGGAAATCTGGCTTGTTTCCTGATCACAGGGAGAGGTCAAAGGCCAGAGACTGAACCACTCAGCTCCCGGCGTGAACATTTCAACTATAAGGTACTTTCCAGAGCAGTGGCCATCAAAGTCCAGGACCCTCCTCCACGTGGACTATAATAAAGTGAATTTCAGTAGATGGCGGGTCATTATAACTCTTCAAGGGCAGCGTGGAAGGGCCCTGGGCAAACTGAAGGCAAGGCTGTCCCACAGCGGGCAGAGAGCACAGCGTGGTATGGAAGCTATTGAACGCGCCCCAGCCCACGGCACCTCAAGCCCAGTGTTTGCTCTACTAGCAAAAACTAGTTTGCAGAGAAACCCTTCCTTTCACTTCCTTGTTTCGGAAACAAGCAGGTGTTCTTTCATCTAAGCAGTTGGCAGAGGAGGGGAGGGAAGAGGAAACAAGCCTGGAAGCATCTGAGAAGAAGGCTAAGGCCATATCACCTGGGACCAAAGACTCCAAGAAGAAAAGCAACCCCTGCTGAGTCTCTGCGGTGAAACGCCAGCGGGGACCGACTGGCTACTGAAGCCCACTGTTACACTCCCCGGATGGGAACACTGAGGCTTCGAGAACATTTTTAGTGCCTTACAGAGAGTCACACCCTGGTCAGTAGCAAGAACTCAGGTTTTTTAACTCCCACTCCAGCTTTCTGTCTCTCCTCTCCCCCGCAACCAAACCATGCATCTGTGAACTCTGTTTCTTTCTATGTGTTGTCTTCAACTTCCTTCCTACTGTATATGGTCGTCTCCCACAAAGTGGTTAGGGGATCCAACTTACACAACTGCCATTATGACATGCAAGAAGGAGGAAGGAACCCCCCCGACCCCCCACAAAGTCCATAGATTGGCCTTGCTTAAGCCACATCCATACTCCTTGCCCTGTCAATGCATCTACGGTGGGAGAGGGATACAGCCTCCACCAGAATGACAAGAAATGGAAGAGATGCAGTTTCCCCAAAGAAACGGCAGCACCACTACCAGAAAAAAATAGAGACAACTACGATAGATGTCCACATACAAAGACAACCTAGCCATTCTTGCTTCCTGAGTTGGGGGGGAAAAAAACCCCACATTCAGAAAATTCTACACAATGTTTTATACTATAGTTTCAAGGAACAGGGAGTAGAAAGCCAAACTTGGGCCTCCTCTCCTAATTCAAATTTTCAAAACCAGATTTTCCCAAAGAAGGGCTGCCTGCCTTTGGGGCAATCAGTAGCTTGCCAAACCTCTAATAAGGTGATATGCTTTCCCATTTGACTACTGTTCCCTGCAAATACCCTTCCTCCATCAAGAACCTTGAGGGAGAGGCATGGTGAAGAATAAGACTCCATCCAAATAGCCCATTCCAATCCTACTCTCCACGCCCCACCACCTACGACCAGTCAGCTCACTCTCTCCCAAACCTGAACTTGTAAAAGGCAAACGGAAGACACAAACGAAGGTGGCAGGGGAGAAGAGAATCAAGTGTTATGTGCAGTCAACAGAGGTTGGCACCTGCTCTCATTCAAAAACAGCTCACCAGAGCATTTGAGCTCTTCCCTGCTCTGGGCTGGGAGAGTCTCACAGACCATGGCTGCTCATGAGACAAGAAGGGACAACAGTGTTAGGCAACTCAGGAATGCGCGCTCATTCCATCACTTACCAGCTGAAGGACACTGAGCAGTCAGTGACATCTGTGATCCTCGGTTCCCTCACCTGTAAAATGGAAATAGTGATTATTATCCATTTCACAGATGGGTAATAGAGTTGTTATGGGGAGTAAGCAAGATAATATCCTCGAATGGCGCCTGGGACATAGTAATGCCCCAAAATAATTAGATGTGTTATTGTCATCAGTGGCCACGTAGGTGTTGTGTCCATAAACTGTAGAAAAAGTGTATCTTAATCATCTATGCACCATTTTTCAAGAGTGCTGTTTTAATGAATTAACTTCAAATTCATTGAAAATTATTTCTGAACACAGTATACTTTATATCATTTATGTATCTTCTCAGTGGTCATTCAAAATACAGCTATTCCCATGTTGTTTCCCTTTTTTTTTTTCCAATTAAAGGAGTCCACATCCTCAAAAAAGGTTGAAAGGCACCCATACACATCACAGAGCTGTCTTTCCCTTAACTTGGCTTCTGTAGAAGTCGTAACTCAAGTGCGACATTTAGTACTTGACCTCTAACATTTCAAAGAATGATGCTTTTTCACTATTGCCCTTTGCTACTGTTGCTTACAAAGAAATTAGGTAGAATTCATGGCATCAGCAAGCATTAAATATCCCCATCTGTCCTGCTTACCCTAGAAGTTCTGCTCACCTGGATTTTTCTCTGCTACCCATGATGGATGGCGAGGAGCCACACTGTCAGATTGACTTCCAATCCATAAATAGCTCTGCCATTTAGATGCCATGGGGATAACATTAATACCAAACACAAAGACTAAATAAAAAGCCTTTAGCAACTGAATGGCCCTTAGATTTCAGAGGTATCGATCCACTGGAGCCCGCTAAGTTATTATGGCTACAGCTCTGCTCAGAGAAATCTGTGATCCTGAGGAAAGTTAGAAGTCACAATCACCTTTAACTACAAAGTCCAGCGAGAGGGCTCCGGGGCAGCTCAGTGCCCCATCCATACTGCAGCTTGTCTGGGCTGCATTCAATCCTCCCATTCAGAGCTAGCCTCAGGAACGGCTCTGGGGCTCAGTTTCCCCAGACGAATAAGACCTCGAATTTTATAATACTCCTCATTTCTGTTTTTTGTTTCACACCAACTATCCAAGAGGGGTAGATATTATTTCACTTCTGAATAAAAATGAGGAAATTAAAGTCAAGTGATTTGCCCCAGATCAAGCACCAAGTGACTGACTAAAGCCAGGGCAAGAATGGCCGTCTCTCCCAGCCACTGAAGCCCCATAATGGGCTCCTGAGCCCTGAATCCATCCCTTCACAGTATCTCCTAAAGCCATCTCAAACTGAGGGCTCAGATTCTGCCTGGCACCGAGAGCTGCTGCTATCTAGCATCATCGATGACCCTTTCCTTTAATAATACCCCCCACACTCCTGGTTTGGATGGAGTTTATCACGTGACCTCAAGACTTGGGTTTAAGCAAAAGACTCGGGTGAGCACCAACTGGTGTTGCTTGGTGCTGGCTGAAGCTCGAGGGCAGAGGGGACCGGGTCTGCACCGTCCTCCATGCTCTAATCATCTTGCACAGAAGCATGCAGGGGCTGGGCTGTGAATTAACACAGGGTGGGACTGTGTAACAGCAGAGAAACCCCCACACCCTGGGGTTCTCCTTTTATGGGGCAAACATGACAGTGGCCCTGAAAATATGGCAAAACCTGCCCAAGTTTGGGTACCAAATGCTCTCAGCTTGGGTACCAGCTGTTCACAGGAGTCACTGGGAACACCGGCTGCCTGGCACCTGGAGTCTATGGAGACCAAGGAAGCTGAGCGCACACAGCTCCTCCTGCTGCCTGGGGGAAGGGAGACCCTGGACCCTTGTTGCCAGACTACCTGAAGAGACTCTGGGAACACTGAGTGGCCAATACTGCCTGCTCTCCACACCTAGGTTTTGGGCTGTCAGATTGCGTAACGAGTTGTATAAGGGAGAATGAGGACATAAAAGAGTTTCTAGGGCTCCAATGAGCTTCTCTGTCTATTCTTTTCCAACAGATTGTGTGTCATGGGACATGCAATCCCTCAGTGAGGCAGTGTAAAGAAACCACACTGGGGCGAAACACAAAGGAGTGGTGCTTCACAATTCTCCCTTCCACGGAAGCGGTCCTGAAACCTGGAGATCTGACCCCAGGCTGCACCTGGCCGTGGCTGCTGGATCCATCTGTGGAGCCCAGAGTGAATCTGAACAATCACATTTTCTTCCAACTGGGGACTTATCTTACAGGGGTAGTCAGACGCCAGGCTGGGAAATTCACATAATTCACTAAGTCACATAATGGCAGTGACCAGGGAGGAGGTTCAGGTCCTACTACTAGTGTGGGGTCTCCAGACACCGCCGTTTTTTCCCCTTTATGGATCTTGGTTGTTTAACATTGTTTCTTTCAGCCATGAGACTCCCCACTGTCCCTCAAAAAAAAATTCCTCTTTTGCTTAAACCAGCCAGACTTGGTTTCTGCTATTTGAAAACAAATCTCTTAATTAGTGTTCATGGAATAACTGTTTTCAAGCTCTTCTGTATTGTTCTCATATGTAAACTATTCTGCAGATAAATAAATGGCCCCTTTCATAAGTCTCTGGGACCAAACATCTTCAAAACAAAACAAAACAAAAAGACCCTTTTACAATTAGCAGAAACCCATGATTTTCCAAAATTTCCACTAATGTAAAGAATATACTGGTAAAGACAGAAAAGAAAAGCTGCGGGGCCCGGGCGGGGGCGGTGGGTTGTCATAAGCTCAAAAACAGCCTTTGAGGGATTTCTCTTTCTTTGCAGTAAGAGTGGGAGGGACCAAGGGAAGGCAGGGATAGAGACCAGGGATACAACACATGACTCTAGACTGGGAAGAGCAGCATTTGAATCCAACATCTCCCACCTCACTTGGCCTTTGGGAGGCAGCTGGGGACATGGGCTCGACTGCCATTTGTCAGCTCTAAAGTCCTGGGCATCCTCCTGAACTGTCTGTAACACATTTTGTATTTGTGTCTTCCGGCGGACTCGGCGCTTCACAGCGCCACCTGGTGGGAAGAACGGGTTCTGAGTGATATTGCCCGCATCTGGATCCTGGCTCTCTAGGGACACTTACTTGGCTGGTTGCTAGGCTAGTTGAATCCACAGAGCATTCAACTCCCAATGTCAGGGTCGTGAGTTCAAGCCCCATACTGAGCATAGAGCTTACTTAAAAAAAAATGTCTAAGGGCCTTGAACAAGATACTTTAAGATACTCAATATCCGGGGCACCTGGGTGGCTCAGTAGGTTAAGCCTCTGCCTTCGGCTCAGGTCATGATCTCAGGGTCCTGGGACCGAGCCCCGCATCGGGCTCTCTGCTCCTCGAAGAGCCTGCTTCCTCCTCTCTCTCTGCCTGCCTCTCTGCCTACTTGTAGTCTCTGTCTGTCAAATAAATAAATAAAATCTTTAAAAAAAAAATAAAAGATACTCAATATCCCCATCTATAAAAAGGAGGTAATAGTAACCTACCTCACAGGGGTTTTATAATTAAGTAAGATTTAACATGTAAAGCATTCAGAAAGGTCCCTACCAATAAAACTAAGTGCCCACAAAAACACTGGCTGCTGTTGTTGTTACATTATATTCTAGCACGATTCTACATTAGTGAGCTAGAAAGAAAGATAGGAAAGGCCTTCTAGGAGCAAAACCTGGAAGAATTTTTTGAATAATGGTTTATTTCTGTGAAGGAGCTGTCATTACTCTCTAGAACTAATTACAGAAGTGGTGAAACACTTAACACTTTGCCTCCTCCAGTAAACCCTAAGTAGGGTTATTAGAGGGATCCACAGAAGAAGAGTTAGATGTGATTTTTCTAAAGAAAGAACTATACACCAGGCTAAGGGCATTTTTGACACTTGAACCACCGAAAGGAAGTTAAGTATTCTCCTTGAGGTTGAGTAGGAGACCAAGAAGAGGGGAAAGTGGTAATTAATGGCCTAAGAGGATGTGATGAAACGGTACTTAATTCGAAGACAGGTATTTTTAATTTCTCTTAATATTGTTCTATATTGTTTCTTGTTTTAGTTCATAATTAAGCACTGGTAATTATATTGACAAAGAGTTACATTTTTGGAGGAAAACACAGAAGAGGCTTGATCGAATGGTGTATTTCTCTTCCACTCCAATAATTCACACGCTGGGTCGTGCCAACTCTTTCAGGCAAGCTGCACCATTCACCTGGGGAAGGCTGATGCTTGACACATTTTATCATTTACTTCACTTCATGCCTTATTTCATTCACTTCATTAGTTCACTTAATACAAACAACTCAATAAGGCAGGCATGGCTGTCCTCATTTTACAAGAAGTAGAGATGTTAACAACTTACTTCAATTTATACGAGTGAGGTAATAATAAGAAGAGCTACCACTGGGGGACACCTGGGTGGCTCAGTGGGTTAATTGTCTGACTTTGGCTCAGATCATGATCCCAGGGACCTGGGACTAAGCCCCGAATCAGGCTACCTACTCAGCGGGGAGTCTGTTTCTCCTACTCTCTGGGCCCCTCCTCCTGCTTGTGCTCTCTGGCTCTATCTCTCCATCAAATAAATGAGTAAAATCTTCTTTAAAAATAAATAAATAAATAAATAAATAAAAGCTAACATTTTATGGAGCACTTTCCATGCACTCCACACTGCAGAAACCATTTTTGCAGACGTTACCTCTTTTCCTCTTTAGGGGTGGGGCCTGGATGTGACTCTTACGTGACTTGATGCCAGAGCTGTAGAAGAGCACTATCCAAGCCCAGGTCCTTAGCAGGGACCCTTCTCCCCTACTCCTCTGTGACTTGGTCGCAGCAGGAACAACCTGCCTGGATACTCCTCGAAACCAAAACGCTCTTCTCCAAATAATGGCAAGCAAAGCTGTTTCCAAAACAGTAACATTCTCAGAGTGTTTTGTGAAGAGCACATTCTCCTGCTCAGAGGAACCATCAGAGGCTCCAAGTGGAGCACGGGCAGTGATTGCACAAAGTCAAGGGCACTTTGGAAGGAGCCCACTACGCGCACCGCCATCACTTCCGCATACCGGCCCCTGGCGGTTTGCACATCCTTTGCGTCCTACTTCCCTCACCTGTCTGGCAGCTGCAGCTGCAGCCCATCAGAGAACTCGTGTAGATCTGGGCCCCAAAGAAGAGCTGAAACCTGTCTTTTCAGCTAGCAAACATCTTCAGAGGATGAACGTGGAAGCATGAGGTTTATTATACTCTGAAGCTGAGACCGTAACAATCATGATGCTAATAAGCCAATCTAAAAGCTCAGGCTCAGCCAGAGCCTTCAGTAGTGTCTCCCACCTGAGACCCGGCCTTCATTTGTATTTTCTCTTGACCCTGCGTCCCTCATTGTCTCCACGCCTAACCTAGTTTTATGTGGTCTTCAACAAAGGAAACAGCTTTATTATCTTAATGGTATACAAATTTAAATAGGAAATTAGGCCATCAGGAGAAAGCAAGCGTGTTCTACCATGACGGCGGGCATAGGAGGTGCCAGTGGGCATTGATGGGGGCTCTGAGCCTCTGAGAGCTACAGCAGAAGCTAACCTGTCACTCCAGCTGTCTCATGCCTCGGACCCGATAGTTGGCCGTGTGGATGGGAAGGGAGAGACCCAGAGCCCTGCACTGGCTCCAACGAGAGGCTCCCGGGTTAGAGACCTCATTCTTTCAAGGTCACGAATGCTGGGTCCATGGCAATGAACTGTATTTCCTGGGTGGGATGGAGACACAGTTTTAACAACTTCTCACTTGTCTGCCATTAAAGTCCTGTGGCCTAAAGACCAAGGGTCAAATGTGGACCGCAACTGAGGCTGCCAGCCTTGACCCTGAAAGAGCACTCACAACAAAGGAAACCCACCGCCAAGGCCAAGCACAACTTTTTGGCTCCTCCTCCATCCCTTACACAAAAATGAACAGGCCAGTTTGTGCACCTGAAAATGGTAACTGAGCAGGGAAAGTATGACTTTCTAGACAGGATGCTGTGAGGGTTCGCCAGATACTGGGGTTTGGAGTCAAGATTTCTCCAGAATCCCGAAAAGCAACTACTTGCAAACAGCCTGCCCAAACCAGAAGCAAGGCATCATAGATTCGAGGGGGTGGTGACAGGTTAATGGCAGAGCTCTCCCCAGCACTCCGACATACATCCACCCACTCACTCTCGTCCCCTCCCCCCAGGGCCTCTTGCTAATGAGAACAGATTTATAAGGCTGCTTCTGGGAGAGAGCTGCTCAGCTGTCAACCTGGCTTCCCCCCAGGTTCTCAATGGGGCCTCCAGTTTCCAGGGCCAAGAGGCAGGGTTTGACTCACTTAACATGCAAGCAGTGCTGACATGGCCAGATGCTGCGCAGAATTCCCAGGACACAAAGAAGGGCAGGTCCAGCCCCTGAGGAGCTCACGGCCAGTGGGGAGCCAGACACACACACAAACGACCTTCAGGTCGGCCACTGTGGACTCGCCTGCCCCATGCCGGTCAGACCTTCGCAGGAGGTTAAGGATATCCACGAAGGGGCTTCTCAAGATGGACCGGTGAAGGAAGCTCCACTCAAGCTGTCACTTAGCCCACACACAAGCAGTCTGTCCGGGAAGACATTGGGAAGACCATGTTTCACATCTGTCCCTGAAGTACAGCTTCTGCAGCTGATACTAAAACAGAAATTACGTAACAGAAAGAGACCTGGGGTAAACTGTTTTATCAATTTGAACTAATTCAGATGGATGAGCCTCTGCTGGATCTGGAAACTAGAGGGCCTGCACGGAATGATGAGGTCAAAGCTGACCGGTTTCCAAAGCCTGATCCTCCTCATACCTGAGGGGAAGGAGGTGCAGTACCAGAGCATCCCAGCTTACTCCGACTCCCACCTCACAAACTACATTCCCAAAAGGACCCCTTTGCTGGCTTCCACCCCAGCCCCAGACTCTAAACCCAGTGTTGAGCACAGGAACTGCTCTGAAGATCGAGGCTGTGGCTTTGCCAAGGACAGATTGATGTGCTGTGTCTTTCCCTGGGAGGGTTGGGCGATGTCCCCTGGAGCCCTCCCCAGGGCAGCAGCGGCAGGTAGAGCACAGTGTTCTGGAGAGGCAGATGAGCAACAGAACTGACAGGCCACACGCCCATCAAAGGCTGATCCTCCTCCCCCAAGCTCCAAGCCCAACCCCACCCAGACCCCCCTCCACCTGCCTCGAAACCTCATAGATTCCATGTAGACATGTCATGCCACCTGCATCGCTCACCTGCCACAGCCTCCTTCCAAATGAGGTCAATTACTTTTCCTTCCCATTACCAACTTCGCAATAACTGCTTTACCTGAGTCTATCAGGGAAGGACCATTTTCCTGGGGAGAGACGTTATCTCATTTTATTGTTTTGGCAAACCTGGAGGATGTTGGGCCTCTTGGTATGTCATTATCCTCATCTGGCCAAAGAGGAAATTGAGGCTCAAGGATGTGAAAAATAAATTAACAACTAGACAGATGCAGGACTCGAACCTAGGTCTCCAGACCCCTAACCCTTTGCTTCCTGTGGCCAGCCATGCACAGCCTACTCACTGAGATCATCTTTCATTTCTTTGCCTCTTCCCTCCCCTTCCAGAACCTCAAAGAAGGCTGAAGATGTGACACATCCACCCCTGTACGAGTACGCGGCTACTTATGAAGACCTCCGGGCTTTATTCAACTTTGTCAATGGACTGGCTGGTTCACCATGGGTGTTCTGCATGTGAAGGGACCAGGACGAAAACTAGCAATAGAAACAAGACTCTGAGGAAGCCCAGCTCCAGAGAGCATCTCCCTCCTAAGACCCCCAAAATGTGGGTAGACAGATTGAACAGCATCTATAGGCTCCCGAAGATGTCCAGGCCCTGTGGCCCATAGGCCAGGGCAGAAGGGTCTACAGCACAGCAGCTGAGGTAGGGCAGGAGGCAGTCAGTGGTCCAGGGCAGGTCCTGCCTCTTGGGTGTGCTTGTCCACAAACTAGGAAGCCCTTTGCCCAGAAGGGGCTCTGCTAGGCTGATTTCTGGAAATATTTGGCTTGAAGCTTCCTCTTTGATTTTAGCACCCGAGTCTCCCCAAATCCTTATGTGGCGGAGCTCACCAAGTAGGTAGATCCAACAGAAAAGAGATGGCTGTCCTCTGTGCTGGGGGCAGAGGCAGTCACTACCAGGGGAAAAGGACAGGAGTGGGAATGGGAGACAGACGTCACAGTGGCAGTTGGCTAAGAGACTGACCTGCTCTAGAACTGAACTGGACGAGAGTGGACAGTAGTTTTACCTGATGCTCAGGGTGAGGGGCTGGGGATAAGACTGCAGATCCCAGAAAGTTGAAATGGGAGTCTAGAGTGGACCCCCAGCCTGGAAGAACCAGAGTATCCATCAGGAGATGAGGCAAAAGCTCAGCCCCAGAGGAACAAGCCTGGTGATAGTGAACAGGAGTGGGGCTGCTTCTGCCTGTGGGACAGAAGGTCCTCAGGCTGATGTCCTTAAATCTCCAAACTTCTGGCCCAGGCTCATTGGTCCTCGTGAGCAGCATTTTCCAATGCCTTCTCTGCCCGTCTCCCTTTGACCTTCCCACAGGGCCCCTGGAGCCAGTTTCCAGAAAACCGTGGCCTGAATGTCCCTGCTCAGGTCATCCTGGGTCTGCAGGAGCTTGGGAGGCTCCTCCCGAGGCAGGTGAAGGGCCAGGAGTTCATACTTTGACCCTCTTCTGAGTGATAAACAACTTGACTTCTTTGCCCTTTGGGATACAATTCCAAGGCCCACTCCCACAGCCCCTCAGAGGGTTCCAAAGGGATTGAGCCCCAGTTGCTACAGTGATAACTCACTCATTCACTCACTCTTTACTGACCCTCCCCTCTCATCATGCCTCCTGGGGTCACCTCCCAAACAAAGTACTTGCACCGAAATACTTACCTCGGGGTTGGTTTGCAGGGGAATCCAAGCTAAGACACCTGTTTTTTATGGGGCACCTAGGTAGCTCAGTAGGTTAAGTGTCTGACTCTTGATCTCAGCTTAGGTCTTGATCTCAAGGTCATGAGTTCAAGCCCTGTGTGGGGCTTCACACTGGGTGTAGAGACTACACTTAAAAAAAAACAAAAAACACCCATTATGGATTGAATTTTGTCCCCCAAAAAGATATGTTGAAGTTTCAATCCTCAGGACCTTAAAGTGTTGACACTGTTTGAACATAGAACCATTACAGATGTGATTAGTTAAGATTAGGCCATATGGAAGCCAAGCGGTCTTTGGCCCAACAGGAGGAGAGGGATACATCGGGAACAGTCATGGGATGACAGAAGAGCGATTTCAGTGATCTGCAAGCCAATACCACGGAATACCCACAGACACCAAAAGCCAGAAGAGGCAAGGCCTCTCCCCGACAGGTTCGTTTCAGAGGGAACATGGCCCTGCCCACACTGCATGTTTGAATGTCTAGCCTCTAGAAAATGAGACCGTAAATTTCTGTCGTTTGAGGCACTCTGTTACAGCAGCCCCAGGCAACTAACCCAGTATGTGGTGGCCGAGTTCTCACGAGGGAAGGCTCAGCCTCAGTCTGGGGGACAGTGGCTCTCTCTCTGATGCTCACCAGCATCTCAGCAGTCCCCTCATTAGACGGGGACAGGAGCTACGGGGTCTGTACTGGGCTCTGAAATGCAACTCAGACCAGGCGGGGGCTTCTGCAGACCGTCTGCACACTCCCTGCTCCCACCTCCACCACCCCCCCTTAAACCTAATACCACAATCCCTTACTGATATTAAAAACTGACAAGGAATTTTGCCACCGGCACTAGCATTTTAATATTGAAAGGTTGTGAAATCTAATAAGACCTACAAGAAGGTTGATGGGGGTGGCGTGATTTTTTTTTTCCCCTTTCGAGCTTCAATAGAACTGAGATTCAATAAGCAAATGTGACAGAATGTGTGATTTCCCCTTGATCTGCCGAGGCCAGGCATTTCCTGTTTAATAACCTTAAACCGGCGCCTCCCCCCCAAGCCCTACCAGAGCCTCCCTTCCCCCAGCATCTCTCCCCGCATCTTATCAGAATAATCCTTCATTTGAACGCAGCTCAGACTGGCACTTTGATGGCACCTTATCACCGCTTGAAGACACAAAGAGAACACGCTGAAATATTATTTTTCCCCTTGGTGGAAAGGTGTTAATAAGATCTTCCTGCCATCGCCCTGCCTGAGATGGCGGGAGATCCCTGATCCCAGTCCTTTCTGGTCAAATCGCAGCTTTAAAATCTGTCCATAAAGGAAGGTGTTCCTGGCCCACAGCCTGCCCAGATGAGGGGAGACTGAGACAGAGAATTTCCAGCCAGAAAGTGACAAGCAGTGGGAGGAGCCCACACCTGACCTGAGAGGCTGGGCTCTGACTGTCCATGTCAGATACACATGTGACAGTGACAGCAAGTACTCCTGGGGCAGCAAGGAACTCTGGGCGAGGGGCTCTGGGCAGGCCGACAAGCACAGAGTGACACCCCGGAGACAGGTCCTGCAGCCTTCTGAGGCCACCTGCCCCTAGCCTCTAAGACAGCCCCCAGCTCAGGACAGCTGAGAGATTTCTGGTTTCTAATGAGATGAGCCCTTGCAGAGACAGAATAAAATCTTTGGTTCCGGTTTCAGTTTTCGGGAGTAAACCAAAGAGAACTTTGCTAGACCTAAAAATAAATAAATAACTAGATAGATTTTAAGTCTGTGGAGTAAAAGCCATTAAATCTGTGATGAGCTGAACTGTGTCCTCCCCCACCCCAAATTCATGTGTTGAAACCAAAACCCCCAATGTGACTATATTAGGACATAGGGCCTTTAAGGAGGTAACTAGGATTAAATAAAGTCCAGTATGGTCCAACAATCCCTGATGTCCTTGACCAGTGTCCTTGTAAGAGGAGGAAAGGACACTAGGGACATGCATACAGAGGAAAGGCCACATGAGGACACAGTGAAAAGGCAGCAATCTGCAAGCCAAGAAGAGAGGCCTCAGAAAAAAACCAAACCTTGACTTTGGACTTCTAGGCTTTAGAACTGTGAGAAAATAAAATTCCATTGTTTAAGCCACTCAGTGTGTCCTATTTTGTTATGGCAACTCTAGTGAACTAATACACAATCCTTCATTCTGACTCCAATCCCCTCACTAAAGCCCAGAAAGGGTAAGTTACTTGTTCCTGGTCACACAGCTTACTCATGATAGAATCAGAATTAAAATCCAAAACCCTGCTCTCAGTTTCATGCTAATTATGCCTCACCAGCTTCTCCGCAAAAGAACAAAAGACTAGTGCCCAAAAGTCACCACTGCCCATTAAACTTCAATGTACACACTCAAAAACACCTTAATTTTTAATAAAGGAATAAAAATTCCCCTATCTCCATGGCTCTGAGTACTCTTAGGCAGGAACGAGAGAGCTTTTCACTCCCCGCTGCACAAACCACCATCATGAGGACTTGGTATTTACTTGGATATATGGTAATCTCCCCCAGAATGGCAGGCAGCCTCGGAGGGTCACCTGACTGATAACATTTGCAGTTGCTATGTTACTTCAGCTCCTAATTTGCTGTCATTTGTTACCTGGAGTTTCTGGAATTCCCTGCAGAGCTAAAGGAGGCAGACAAGGAACCATGCTGGCTGGGAATGGGTACCACCAGACTCCCTACGAATCATACCCGGGCCCCATGAGTGTCTGAGCCAAGATCCCAGCTCAGAGGGACAGCACACTGGCCCCGCACTTTCCCTACTGGGTCACTTCTCCTAGAGCCAAAAGGGAAAGGGTAGTAACAGGGATGGGAGAGCCATGGATGCTGTCCATTTAATGTTTAATATCAGTAGCCAGAACATAGAGACCTTGTGGTGTCACAGAAAAGAGCGCTAGATTTAGAGCCCAAAGGCCCAGGTCTGAACGCAGACTCTACTAAGAATCGCTGTTTGCCTTGGGGAACTGTTTCAACCTCTCAGAGCTTTGCTTTTGTCACCTATACTGAAGATATGGAATGATCTAATGCACAAGAGAGCTTTTAGTGGTGCCTGATGCATGTTGGGCTCAACATAACTATTTGGTCCTTCTTTTGTCCCACCAGTAGGTACACCTTAGAAGAGGGGTTGGCCTTTCAACCTCAGAGGGCTGGGAACGAAAAGTTGGGAAGACCATAATGACAGACAAGACAAGCGAGAGAACCACAGAAGGACAGAAGTCAAATAGAGACCACACCAGGCCACATCCTGGGAGTCCCAGGCAACACCAGGCATGGCCAGGGCACTCTGTCTTCTCCCTTCCATTATGTCATGGAAGAAGACTCTTTGGAGAAATAGAGTTTTCAGTTAAGAGAATAGTTGCTGGCAGATACAACGATCCAGCCAAGTGTGAGAAGTGATGGAGAGGTGGCCAAGGAGAGGGCTGGAGGGGCAGGGCATGCTGGGTTCTCCCCCTGGCCTCTTTAATCCACACCAGGAGCAATCTCAGTACCGGCCTCCTCCAGCCCTGCAAACAGGCCCAAGAAGCAGGGAGGAGGGGAGACCCCAGCGGACTCTATGCCAATAATGGGTAATGGTCCAGTGAAGCCTAAGAAAAGACATAGGTTTACTGGGGGAACCTAAAAACAGGGAGTCCAGGAGCGGCGGACTGAACAAAGCCTGTACTGCTGGGACCTATGTGCAGCAAGCTTTCATAGCCCAGCAGCTTAGCCTTCCCCTCCTCCCATGGCCAGTGTTCTAAGGAGATGAAGTCCCGCCATCCGGACATTCCTTCTTACAAAGGACACACTCCAGGCTGGCCACCCCCAAAGACCCTGACCTTGAACGGTGAACAACACGTTCTTCTGCATATTCTACCTGATGGGAATATAGAGGGAGGACAGGATCCCTACATTCTCAAGACAGTGATTAGTAGGGGTTTTCAGGGTGTGGTTATATGAACTAGCTTCCCAGCACATACTACACGGGATCTGAGGACAGGGTTTGTGGTTGGCATGGAGAATCTCCCTGATCCTCTCTGCCAGCTCTGGTAGAAAGAAGCTTGTGCCAGTCATGTGAGCTGGCCCATGAACAGCAAAAAGGCTCAGTACAATTCTGGTAAAGTGGATGACAGGGCACTTTCCTACAGGAATCTCATTTATCCAGATTCTTCTGCAGAGCCTGTGGGGTGTCCATCTGCACATACGTCTGTCACAGTACCTGGGAACAAGTTCAAGGAAAAGACCCTCCACCAAGAAGAGCGTTACATTGTTTATTAATTAATTTAATGTATTTCAGTATAAACAAGACAGGGTGTGTGTAAAACTATCTCTTAGTCCCGTTAGAGGTGGTTAGCATTCGAGGTACCCTAAAACTAACCCCCCGGTCAACTACACAGAGAGGCCGAAATCTGGTACCACTTCCTTCAGAGCTGATTATTAGCATTTAGAATATCAATTTCAAAAATCTACAAAGTCAGTTTGCCACACGAAGACTGGATGAGCGTAACCATTAGCATAAGTGCTCATGCCTTGAACAATGGCTTGGAACCTGGGATATAGCCAGGTCTGATCAAGGTGACCAGAGTAATCCAAAGGATGGGCACATAACCAATGAAGGCTGCAACGTAATCAATGATTTGGTATTACACCTGCCACCATAACAAAGCCATGCTCCCTTTTCCAGATGCTCCATGCAAGATCACATTTCTGCAAACATGCCCTTCGACCCCTGCATCATGGCTTCTGCCAGCACCGAACAGGAGAGAGGGGTTCCAACCACAACCAGGCGTTTCGGTCCACCTGCTGAAGGACTGGGAAAGCTGGAGATATTGTCGAGTGTGATCATCAGGGTAAAGCACCAGAATCCAACTGGCTACTCTAAATCCCGCCCCCACTGTTCATTGGTTGTAGACCTTGGACATGTCGCCTAATCTCTCTGTGCCTCAGTTAATATAGGCAAAGGGCTCAGACTCATGCTCACCAAACAGTGAGGGCACAGTCAGCATTATTACCCTACAGAGGAGAGTGGAGCACTAGGCCATCCAAGCTCCAAGACATCAGGTTTTATTATGATAATAATAATTACCATTTAATGAGAACCTTAGTCACTATAAGCACACTCTACCAGCTCCTGGAATCCTTACAACAAATCTGTAGACGTAGCTATGATTATCCCCTCACTGGAGATGATGTAGGTGAAGCTTGGGAAGTTGCAGAAATGTGCTCCCTGCCACAGAGCCTAAAGTAGGACATAAAGCAAGTCCTATGTGACCCCAGAGTCTGGTTTCTTAGCCGCCACAGAGCCCACCTCTCCCTAGGATGCCACGCTACTTTCTGGGAATAGTTTGGCTCTCTGTGTTGACTTTTCTCCCAGGAAGAGAACTCGTGGACAAGAGAATGGCTCACCTCTTTGGCAATTCTATTTCCCACTCTGCATTAATAAATGCACCTCCAGGTTTATGAGCCAGTCTCTTATAACCGAGTTTGGGATCATAGCTCATGGCTTTGGCTACTTAGATCTGTCTTTAAAAATCCCAGTGCTATAGCCACACCCTGGATTCAATTAAATCCAAATCTCAGGGACTGTGGCCCAAGCATTCTCTATTTCTCATAGCTCTCCTGAGCGATGACAATCTCTAAGGTCATGAACCACTGGACTGAGGTGAACCAGCAAGCAAGGTGAATCTAACAGACTCTGTAAAATTAAACACCTGATCCTACAACACCCGGGGCTCAGAGTCCAGTCCCACAGCTAAGTGCACTCCCATTGACAGTCTCGCTCTCCCTCCCGATTCTCAGAGGAGAAAACTGGGGATGAACCCTAGGCTCAAACCAAGACTTTGCCTACCACCCCACAGAAAAGGGAATGGCCCTAAGGGGCCTGGGCTCCTCCTTCACATCCTCACCCCCAACCCCAGCACCAGCCCCAAGTGCTGCCCCTCCTGGCAGCTCATACCAGGCCCCTTCATCCGTCTCTCCAACTTAGCCTCAACCACATATTTGAATCTGGACACACGGTTATTACTCTCAAAATGAAGGATCAGGCTTTGCCTGGGACATAATGGGTTGAATAAGATTTTATGGGCTCTCTGGAAGAACTGGTTGGGGGGCTGGAGGCAAAAGGTGAGGGCGAGGGGAGAGCAGATGGGTAACAGCTCCCGGGTCTCTCTCCAGGGGCAGATAGAAAGGCTAAAGCAGAATCCTCGGAAGATGCAAGCAATCAGCAACATTAGCATACAAACTGCCTCCTCCAGACATCAGCTCCTGGCAGCCAAGGACCCATCAGGGGCAGCAGGCTCTCATCCCAGCAATAAATACTTATGAAAGCTTGCTGATGCCAAACCTCTTGGGAGGCATGTTGGTGGGGAGAGAGCTGCCCAGAGCTGGGGGCTCAGGATTCACCAGTGGTCCCAGACAGGAGCCAGGGGCTGAGGGCAGAGGGTGGATGGAAGGTGATGGAGAACCCAGGGGATACAAGAAGCATGTAGGCACCCACAGATGGCCAGGGTGAGTCATGAAGACACCGGCTCCTCTGCTGGCAAGCTGGGGGATGTGGAACCTGGCACTGTCTCTCAGCACAGAAACTGCTTCTGTGAAGTGGAGGAGAAAAGCCACTGCCCAAAAGATGCTGCAGCAGTGCTCCACAGAGGCCTCACGTCCAACAGTGCGGACCAGATGGCCTTGACATTTCCTTAGCTGGATTCAACTACAGATGGGGTTCTTCCCGAATGCAACCCACCTCCCTTCCCATTTACTCTAGAAAACTTGCCATGGTAAATTCCTTCCCTGTTGTTTTGAGCAGTAAGTCTTCTCCTAGCCACTGGCCACTTTTGCGACCCAGTAATGTCTTTCTCAAGGGCCTGGAAGGCATCCTTTGAAATGTAGTCATGGAAGGAGAGAGCACCCCCAGTCCTCTGCACAAGCAAAGGTACCTACCTTCCTTAAGGGGCCACTAGCAAACACAGATGTCTAAGCACACTGACCAACCCTCCAATGACCTCCAGCACTTTGCCCTAGTTCACCACAGCCCTGAAAACTCCTCTGCCTTTGTTTCCACAGAATGGAGTCCAATCTCTCTCTCCTGTAGCAACAGTCATGACTAAAGTCTTCCTTGCCTATTTAACCCTGTCTGGTGCAATTTTTCTTCAATACAACTCCAAAAAAAAAAAAAAAAAAAAAAAAACCACACAGACAGATCTGAGGCCTCTGAGCATGAGTCTGGCTGGTTAATCTCTACAGACTTCCTTTGAGAAAATGTGATCGGCCAGGGATGTTCCTTCGGCAAAGGGATGAATCCCGGAACATGAGCCCTGGGAGGTACCACTTCCGACAAAGGAGAAGGCCGGAATTCAGAGACCCAGACCAGATACGTAATTTGCAGGCCCCAGTGCAAAATGAAAAAACAGGGCCCCTTGTGCAAACGGCAGGAATAACAACCATTTTTCTTTCTTCTGCAGGCTCTTTCTCAGTCTGCCTTGGTGTTTGTATGTGCTAGTTAATGTTGCATTCCCTTGGGCATGAGACAGACAGTGGTTGAACACAGACCCTCTTGGTGTGGAATACACATACCAATGCCAACCTTCCCTGTCCCCACACCCAGGAGGTGAGAGCAGTAGAGGTATCTGGGCTGGAGCAGGAGGCAGCTGAGAACCCACTGCAGGAAGGAAGTGAGGAGGTGGGAGGAGATAGGACATGCATGGGCCGAGATGACCAGCTCCCAGTGGACACTCCACGGGCCCATGGATTTCTTTTTTTTTTTTTTTTTAAGATTTTAAAATTTATTTACTTGAGAGAGAAAGAGTGAGTGTGAAATAGAGAGCATGAACAGGGGGGCAGGGGCAGAGGGAGAAGCAGACTCCCTGCTGAGCAAGGAGCCTGATGTGGGGCTCGATCCCAGGACCCTGAGATCATGACCCGAGCGGAAAGCAGATGCTTAACCCACTGAGCCAGCCAGGCACCCATGTCCCATGGATTTCACTCACAAACACAAATTCTAAGAGAAATTCTTGAGAATCTCAAAAGAGTAGCACAGGGCATTAAACTGCAAGTACAGGCCCCCCGTCTGCTGCTCCATTAGTCATTCGCCAGGGAGCCCGCCCTGCAGAGACCTTCAGTGCTCTGCTCTTGACCACTCAGCCACTTGCCAGCAGAGCCAAGACTAGAACCGGGTCTCTGACTTCCAGTTCTGGGCCTTCCCCTGGGCCCCAGGCCGAGAAGCCCCTACATTGGAGTGACTTCCTCAAAATTTTCTAAGTGCCTGCCTGGTGCGTAGGACTAGCTGGGCCAGCACTGCAGTCTGGGCAGGACACCCCAAGCCAGAACTAAGACCCACGTGGAACCCTCTATCCACTGGAGCTCTGGGACTCAGGCACACAGGCTGTCGTGTGACCAGACCCCAGTTCCAGGAGGATCCCATGAGGGAGGCCTGTCAGGTGAACAACAGGTGTGGCAATTCTTTCACATGACTGGGAGATTAGGAGGCCAGATGGTGCAGATTTGAGGTAGACTGTCCCTCAGAGACTCTCCTCGGCACAGGAGTAGTCCAGGGCTCTGGGAAACCCACAGTCCACCACCAAGCCCCAGGGGCATCCCTTACTCTGTGTGCCCCCTAACACTGGGTGAGGCTGATGGGGGATCCCAAGATGGTCTCTCCCGCTCTGCAGGCTCTACATCATGCGTCAGGCAGTCCTCAGCCAATGGCTGTGCCTATTCCCTCCCAGGGTTTTCAAGAACCCTGCTTCACCACACCCACATGCCCTTTCTAATGGATGTACTGATATCATACCCTACGGGGTCCATCTTAAGCCAGTGCCAAAGCAAGGATGGACACTGTGTGCACGGACGGTGATGTGACCAGAGCCGGAGGAGGGATAGTCACCAGCAAGAGGGCTTGGACCACACCAGAGCCTCAGCTTCAACCCCACAAACCTTACCACGCAGACATAATCTTCTATTCTTTTTAACTCTAATTTAATGAGACTGATTTTCAGGTGCAGCTCACAGATTTGGCCGTATGATTCCATTACCATGTACTTCTTAGTCAGTTATCATGGACCATCCCTGTCCTTACTGAGAAGTTTTATACATCCAGCAGTCCAGCTGGATGAAAAAGCAATACCTAGCTTGTTAAGAGATGTAATGAGCAGGTGAGAGACTGGTGATTGAAACAGCACATTTTACTTAGCACTTTCTATGCTGCAGCCACTAGGCTAAACACCATACATGAACTATCTCATTTAATGCCTTCAACAACCCTGTGAGGAAGGTACTAATAAAATCTATGATAGCAAAGAGAACAAAGAGAGGTTGAGGCATTTGCCCAAGATCACACAATCAAAGGTTAAAGCCTAAATATGAACCCAGACAGCCCGATCTTATGGTCCTTCTCCAATACCACCTCCTCATTATAATGCTTTACGGTTCCTGTAGCCTAGACTGCAAGCACCTCACCCACCAGAGTTAAAACATATTCTCCCAGGCTGCTTCTGCTGAGACAATCAGCAACATCAGAAAGATCCACTGTTTAATGGACTCATCAAACAGCAGACTATTGGTCTACAGCTGGCATTTTACTGATGTGTTGTTACCACTCTATCCCAAAACATCTTATATCAACTGTTTTATAATACTCGGATACCCTTATGGCCTGGATTTTCCAGAGTAATCTTGATTTCAATATTGTGACCTATTTTTTACAGAAGCCACAAAACGTTAGAGAAATTATAATATATTCACATCCAAAATAGATTCCCCACTCTGTTTCTTGCATCCAAAAGGGTCCCAAATTCTTTGATTAGATTTCCATTCTCAAAATTCCTTGGGCTCTAAAAAAACACGGTCATGATCCAGTGTTGATAGAGGAGTTTGAGGTGCCTTCTTCCTCAATGGCTGGGGCTAATTTACACTTTAGCAAAGCCATTGTACCGCATGCTATAATCACCACAGCGGAGTCCAAGCAGCTCCCAGTCACAGGCTCTGGTGTTTAATTAGCCTCCATATACCTATTGACTGCAACCATCATCACTGAGCCAATTCTTATTCATATGGACTTCTGGTGGTAGTACTGCTATTTTCCAGCAGCCTGATTTTCTCCCCTAGAGAACAGACAGCAGATTGTCATAAAGCACTGAAGCAAGACCTTACCACTCCTCATGTCGTGCTACTGTGCCATGGCACTGGGCCCTGTGTAAACCTGGCCAGGTCACCCAGACTGCAGGCCTCACGGTGCCAGGGACACATGTGGCCAGGCATTCTGCTGGTCCTGGAGTTGACAGACTGTAAGCACCCTCACCTACCCACCCACCCAGCCACCCAACCCTGTCACACGTGGTTACACAAACCTCCTCCCTGTCATATCCAAGAAACATGGAAAATATCCTTGGTCAAAAGCCCTGGTGACCAGTGGTTCCAAATGACTGGCTCTCAGTGGAAGGCAGATGGAAGGCAGAGATTTGCATCTTCTATCAGTATCTGGCCTCCAGTAACACCTCGACAACTGAGCCTTTTTATTTTTTTTAAGATTTTATTTATTTATTTGACAGAGATCACAAGTAGGCAGAGAGGCAGGCAGAGAGAGAGGAGGAAGCAGGCTCCCCCGCTGAGCAGAGAGCCTGATGCGGGGCTCCATCCCAGGACCCTGGGATCATGACCTGAGCCGAAGGCAGAGGCTTTAACCCACTGAGCCACCCAGGTGCCCCACGACAACTGAGCCTTTAATCAATGTCACCAGCGTCCTGAAAGCTGTCTCACGCTGTTGGACGGAGCATGGGGCTCATGACCCAACAGTCATGGGATGTGTGGGAGGCAGCACCAGGCTCCCTTGCCTGCCCTGCAATCACTTGTATGTATTTGGATATATATGAAATGACTTAGTTCTTTGCTTTCAGAAGTAAAAGGAAGTTTATATTAAAATATATCAGCACATGCAAGATATTAAATGAAAATCAAAGGCTCTCTGTGTGAGAGTTAGGAAAAAAGACCGGGTTCTTGTCCTCCAGAGCAAGAGCTCCAAGTCTGCAGAAGAGAGGGTGGAGGGCAGACAAATGATCTGGGGAGACAGCAGACTGAGGCAAGCATGACTTTATTTGGCCATCGCTGATCCATCACACAGGTTCAGACAGGCCCATCTTCCACATGCTAGTTGACCTGGATGGCCGTTAGTGGAGCAAGACCACTACAAGCTGTCAGCAGTGAGCTGGGAGTAATGAAGGCAAGACCAGAAGGTGAGCAGTGTGGTCAGAACCTCAGAGAGCAAAAAGCAAGATGTCAAAGCCAAGTCTCTGTGGCAGAGTAGAGGGCAGGGCATGACCATGGGTAGACATGGAAAGAGCAAAACAAAAGATGCTGCATCCAGTAAGGGTAAAAGAGTCAAAGCTGGCACATCTAAGATCAGACTGGCCAGAGCCAGTGGGAGGGCAAGGTCCTGAGATCAAATGGAAAGGCAGTCCAGGAGAGCCCCCACAGAGTCACTGTTTGGGGGGCGCTAATCTCTCTCACCCTCCTCAGCGACCATTTTAATATGTTAACATGCCCTCATTTTACTTTGTGGGGCACCTGGGTGGCTCAGTGAGTTAAGCGTCTGCCTTCAGCTCAGGTCATGATCCCAGGATCCTGGGATCAAGCCCTGTGTCTGGGCCCAGCTCAGCAAAGAGTCTGATTCTCCCTCTCCCTCTGTTGCTCCCCCTGCTTGTTCTCTCTTTCTCTGTCAAATAAATAAATAAGTAAAATCTAAAGAAAAAAAATTTAAGTTTTTACTTTGTATATGTTTCTGGAAAATATATACTGTGGTCCTGTATGCATGCATTTCTCATTTATATAAATGTTACTGTGCTGTAGAGCTCATTCCCTTTTTCTTAATTCTTTTCAACCAACACTCTGTTTTTTAAAATCTTCCCTCATTGATATGTGCGTACCCAGCCTCTGTTTCTAGCCACTGCGCAGTAATCCATAGGGAGAATCTGTTACACTGTGTCACACACTTCCCTGGTGATGGTGACCCAGACTGCCTCCAACTCGCCACCACCACCACCGAATGATGGGTCTGTGGGTATCCTCACACATGCCACTAGGGACCTGTGAAAGAATGTCTTTGAGATATGTGCCTGGGAATAAAATTGCTGGATCATATGGAAAACGGGATTCTTACTTTAACTAAACAGCATGAGACAGCTCTCCAGGATGGCTGCACAATCTAAGTGCCCACCAGCGAGGAAGAGCAGCTCCTATACTTGAGAGCTCTCTTTTGAAGGTCAGAAGTCTGCCCCTTTCAACTCATCTTTCTGTACCAGGCACCTAATATAGTCAAACAGAAGCCCCAAACAAGAGTCACTTCCAACTTCCCAGGGTGACCACATAAATATTCCAAGAGAACATGCTTGCCCACAGTTGTGAATTTCTTCTAGCTCCTACCTAAATGTTCCCACCTTATTGTCAGGATTTCAAAGCATAAAATAACCGAGGCATATTTTTAGGCAACTGTGTTTCTAGCCTGCCCCAAGCCCCTTGACCTACCGGTTTCAACTGCCTGCATCAGTAGACAGCAGCAAGGAAGTAACTCCAAAACTCCATACTGCATTAACTATAGCTTCATTAGTCCAGTAAGATTCTGTTAACCCACTGGACTTTATGTTGGTGTTTTATTTTTCATATTTTGTTATCTTAGAATTAGCTATCTTCTGTTGTCTTTCTCATTCTACCATTGATATTTTCCTTTTGTTATTTCTTTTTTTTTTTAACTGTTAAGAAACAATGAGAATATTTATTTTAAAAATTCCTTTTGTTATTTCTACTCTCCTCTAATTAAATACACGTATATGTGCATATGAATCATTGTAATACATATGGATTTGACTCAGCTTCTACTGCCAACACTGCAGTACATAAAACTGTGTCTTCAGTCTCTAGTCCTGGGGCACATGGCTCTTTTCTAGACCTCTTTTTATTGTACCTCTCTCTAATTGCATTCCCTCCTGCCTACAGGAGTAGAACCAGTTGGTGTTCTTCATGTCTTTATTACAAATGGGCTTGTTGAAGAAGCTTCTATTTTTTCCCCAAGAGCAATTCTTTATGTTTTCATGGTAATGGGATTTTTAGCTAGTACATGATAGCCTAGGCGAAATCTATTATTTCCTTGCTTTCTTGCAGGTGGATTTGGCCCTGTGAAAAAATTCTGATGTGTATAATTTCTACAATGGGATGTGTATAATTTCTAGGGCATATGCTCAAAAGGAATCTTCCCTTCATACTCCCCCCTCCTACTGCCTGGAAAGGGGATATGATGATGAGTTCTGGCTGCCATCTTGGATCATGAGATAAACATGGCATACAGAGGATGACACAAAACCAACAGGGAAGGATACTGGGTCTTCAATAATTGTTGAGCTACCCCAGAAGCCCTGGAAGGCTTACCTAGACTTGGAAAAATAAACTTCTATTTCATGTAAGCCACTAATGTTATAGATTAGCCTAACCAACACATATATACCAGGGGACAACAAACTTTTTGTGTGGCGAGCCCAGTGGAAAATATTTTAGACTTTGCAGGCCATTCCATCTCTGTTGCAAACTATTCACCTCTGCCTTTGTAACACAAAAGCAGCCAAAGATAACAAATGGGTGTGGTTGCTGTTCCAATAAAACTCTGAGGGGGGGCAAACCAGGGTGCCACCCCATATATAGTATTAGTTCGTGTTTTTAGACTTTATGTAAATGGCCTCACACTCTATGTATCTTCTGCTACTTGCTTTCTTCCCTCAACATTACGTTTTTGAGATTTATCCATGTTACACGTGTAGATTTAATAATTTCCATCACCAGAAACGATATCACTGAATGAATGTGAAACAATCCTATGGGATCGTCGTCCACATTCTTCCTAATGTCATTCTCTCAACAGTGTTAGTATGTTCCTACCCAAACTCCTAGAAATGCCCACTAATGCATATCTATGTCTCTAGAATTCGCAACTGGGAATGAAGTTACAGCATTTGCAGCTTTACTGGATGTATCCCAACTTTCTCTCCATGACTATACCAGTGAGACCCTCCATGAGAGTATGGTACCCTTCTCCACTCTTACTGATCAAAACTCAGTATTATCAGATTTCATAAATGTTGTCAATCTGATGGATCAGAAATGTATCTCAGCGTGATTTTAATTTGCATTTGCCTGTTTACTAGTGACGTTGAACATATTCTCATGTATTCACTGGTCATTAAAACATCCCTTTTGTGAAACTCCCTGGTCATATCCTTTGTCTCATTTTCTATTCCATGATTTGTAACTTTCATGTTGATTTGTAAGAGGTTTTCTCATATTCTGATTACTAATTATGTACCTTTTAGAAGCATTACAAATATCTTTTCCAAGTCTGTAACTTGACTTTAAGCATGTCTTTTGATACATGAATGTTTTAAATTTTAATATAGTCAAATCTATCAAACTTCTTTTTGTTACTGCTTTTGGCATCTTGTTTAAGAAACATTTCCTACTGGGGCACCTGGGTGGCTCAGTCAGTAAAGCATCCAACTCTTAATTTTGGCTCAGGTCATGATGTTAGGGTTGTGAGACTGAGCCCCATGTCAGGCTCTGAGCTGGGAAATGCAGGGCATGGAGCCAGCTTAAGATTCTCCCTCTCAGGGCACCTGGGTGGCTCAGTGGGTTAAAGATTCTCCCTCTCCCTCTGCCCCACCCTCACACAGGCACATTCTCTCTCTCTCTCTCTCTCTCTCTCTCTCTCTCTCTTTAAATTAAAAAAAAGAAGAAAGAAAGAAACCCTTCCTACTTCCAAGGTCATGAAGATATTTCCTTACAGTTTCCCCCAAATTTTAGGTCCTCAAATATCCTGAAATCTAGTATCAGTTTGAAATATAGAATTTTTTTCCATTACAGATGACCAGATATCCTACTGTCATTTTTTAAATAGCCCATGCATTCCTAACAGACTTGTAAACACTCTGTTACATATCAAACTCCCATACAGTCACAATTTTATTTCTGGGATCTCTTTTCTGTTCCTTTGCCAATACCAAACCACCCTAATCATTATAGTTTTATAAATAGCCTTGATTTTTGAGAGCTCAATTCCCATCATTTTTACTCTTTTTCTTCAAAGTTCTCCTGGATATTCCTGGTCCTTCCTTTGCTCTCCCAAATAAATTTTAGAGTCAGCTTAGCAGGTTACATGAAAAAAAAAAGTTTTGGGATTTTGCCTTGAATTGCATCCAATTTATGGATTGATCTGGAGATAATTGACATTTTTATAACACTGAGTCCTAACCACTCTATCTCTTGCACTCCCACAGCATCAGATGATAATAATTTGAAGCGGATTTATGGCCAATTGAACTGCTTTAACCAAAGATTGCTGATTAATGGTTCTGTGTCAATCCAGAGAAAAGTTCTCACTGCATTGCTACAAGATTCTGTCCTTGGCCCTGTCCTTTTGAAAATATGTCAATCAATTATTCAGATAACACCAACCTGCTGGGGAGAGCACATGCCATAGATGACATAATCAGACTTCAGAATGACCTCAAGTCTAGAATGCCTGACTGCAGCCAGGTAGATAAAATTTAACAAGTATAAATGCATGGCCCGGCAGCAATCTCTGAAATTCACTTGCACAAATGCAGAATGGTTGCAGAGGGAGTAATGATTCGGCAGCAATTTATGTGAAAAGGATTTTGTGGCACAAGAGAGGCAGTTAGGTGGTCACTGATCACAAACCTAATATGAAGCAATACTGTGATGCGGTCATTCAAAGACCTAATACAAACTTATTAAAGCACAATACTCAGGTCACTGTGAGTACAAGCTCCCTTGCTCTGATGTAATCTGATCACATCCTCATCACTGACTTCCTCTTTGGATGCCACCGCTTATCTCAGAGCAACTAAAGGAGGAGAAAAAAAACAGTGAGAGATATGGAAAACTTCTCATCTGGCATCTGGACAAAGAGACATCCATGCTATTATTGCAAATGAAGCTACAGAGTAAAAAGCCACAGCGATCCAGCCTACATAGGAGAAAGCACTCTACCCTACACTGAAGCAATGGAAGAGACAGGGATGCAGGAGGTGGTGAATTTCTGCTGCCAGAGTCATACTAGTGACTCAGTGACCATCTCCCAGGACACCTGCGCTGAGTAACTTCACTCCCCCGTCATGGTCAGTGATCACGGCTTAAAAATCACACTTTCTCTCTCATTTCTGCCTAGTCCAACACAAACTTCTTCAATCACAGATTTGGGAAAGAAACAATACACCTGTAAGCAAGTGCCAGAACGCTGAGTAATTACATAATCCAGTTTTGCCCAGATTAGGAAAATTTTCATTATCTTCTTTATTTAAAATAATGCATTTATGGGGCGCCTAGGTGGCTCAGTGGGTTAAAGCTTCTGCATTTGGCTCAGGTCATGATCTCAGGGTCCTGGGATGGAGCCCCACATCACTTCATTTTCCCTCTAGCTTCTGCTCAGCAGGGAGCCTGCTTCCCCTACCTCTCTCTGTGCCTGCCTCTCTGCCCACTGGTGATCTCTGTCAAATAAGTAAATAAAACTTTTAAAAAATGCATTTATGAAATATTTCAAATACACAAAAAGCACAGAGAATAATAAAACAAATACCAATGTATCTGCCACAGAGGGTTAGCAACTGCTAAACGCTGCAATATAGACTGCTTAAGATTTGTTAAAAGAAACAAAGCATGACAGGTAGAGTTAAAGTCCTCGCCCCTGCCCTGTTGTTCCATTTCCTAGGAGATAATTGTCCTAAAGTCAGTGGAGATCCTTCTCATGTATGTATTTGAGTCTTACTACATCTGTTTCCATAAAAGTATACAGTATGGTTTTATGCTTTTAAAATATACAAAAATGGTTCCATGCTATTTATAATACTCTGCAACCTGCTTACTTAGGAGACCATCATGAACAGGGCACTGCAACCGTGTCTCTGTAACAGCTCCTTGTCTGTACCTGGCTGTCTCTAGAGTATATACATCTAGGGGTAGAACGGCTGTATCGTCAAGTCAGCACATCTTCCATGTTACTAGATACTGATGAATTGACTATATCCATGAGCGCTGTAAGACACTTTCCACTGTCTTACATTCTTGCTGCTACTTAGTATTCTCAAACTTTAAATTTTTGCTAAACTGGTAGCTAGGAAATAATACCTCATCACTGTGGGATCTGATGTGTTTCCCAAAATCCCAGTAAGAGGGAACATTTTTCATATAATTCTTGGCCATCTGGGATTCCTCACCTGTGAATTGCTTCATCTTTATCCTTTGATTATTTTTAGTGGTGCTGTTTTTTTTCTTTATTGATTTATGGAATTCTTCACATGTTCTAGATATTCATCTTTGATGGGTTGTATATACTCAAATGTCTTCTCCCTCTTATAACTTCATTTTCCCTCTAGCTCTGCTCTGATGCTATTCTCACTCCACACTGAGCACTCTTCCCAAGTCACCTGTCATATTTACTGTCACAAGCATGGTTTTACCAAGCAAGTCTTCTGGGGATTGCTTATTTTTATTTTTGGCATGAACCTTGCAATTCTAGTAACTTCCACGGGGATGTTTTGTTTTGGTTTTGGTTTTGAGGTTTTTTTTGTTTGTTTGTTTGTTTGTTTTTTTATCATTGGGAGTTCAAGGATTAAGGCATTCAGGTGTTTCTTTTCTCTCCCATACCAGCCAGTTCTGATTCTTCGACACCAATCGGGTAACCTACAACTCAATTCTGTTCTGGCACCATCTCCCCAGAATTCTTGTAAGGGATTAGTCCCACAAGAAGGTCCCCACTTCAGACACCAGTTGTAAGGATACCCACATTTCTGTCTGACTTGGCTACAAATTCAAGAGTTCCATAAGCCCCCCTCCTCAAGTTCCATAATTCACTAGAACAACTCACAGAATTCAGAAGAGTGCTTTGCTTACTATTACTGGATTATTCTAAAGGATATAACTCAGGAAAAAAACAAATAGAAGCCATGCACAGGGCATAGTCTGGTGCAGGAGCTGAGCAGGGAGCTTCTATATCCTCCCCAGGGAGCAATACCATCCCAGCAACTCAATCTGCTCACCAACCCAGAAGCTCTCCAAACCAAGTTATTTAGGGGTTTTATGGCACTTCCATTATGTAGGTATGATTGATTAAATCACTGGCTAATGGTGATTGAAAAATCGCTAGCTGCTCTATCTTCCCAGGAGGTTAGGGGCCCAACCCCCAATACCATGATTGTTTCTCAGGTGAAGAGTCCCCACCCTAAAGCTACAAAGAGGCCCACCAAGAGTCATCTCATTAGCATAAAGTCGGGTTTGATTACAGGAGGCTCACCATGAATAACAAAAGATGTCCCTGTCACTCAGGAAATTCCAAGGATTTTAGGAGGTCTGTGCCAGGAATGCAGAGCCAAGACCAAATAGTAATTCTTATTATCCCACAATTATTAATAAGAAAGATGAAGTCAGGTTTATAGTCAGGTCAACTTTCATCTATTTAATTTTTTTTTTAAATATTACATTCCTTGTTTTATAATTAAGAAGTAGTTATCTAATATATTGAGAACAAAGTTTAAAGAAAGATGACACTAAGGTTCAAGCCAGAGATATTATTGACAACCTCAAGAGAGACAATCATTGCTTAGTTAGTACCTCTAGGTCTCTTTTTTACATGCATTAGCCTCGATTTATGCCAGCTTTCTGTCTTCAGCACCATGGCCAGAGCTCCTACCTGAGGCCTCTGTCAACACTAGCTATACTGAGACTTGAAGTCAGCGGGGCTCAGGGAAGGAGGGAAAGGAAAGAGACAAAGCCAGGAATTATTAGCTTGTTTCAATTATCTTAGGGACTTTTCTCCATTTCTGCTTGGGACAAAACTTTATCACTTCTGTTGAAAATGTTCCTGTACAACAATTCAAACAAAGCTGGGCAGGAGTGTGCGAGCACAAAGCTGGGCAGGAGTGTGCTGTCTCACAGGCATACCAGGGTTCCCTTCTTTGTCCATCAGACAGGTTACTCTTAGCAATCCATTTGCAAGTTCATCATTCAACCTACTTCTACCAGTAGCCTTCACTGCAAGGGGTGGTTTTCTAACTTCTACAACCTGGCTCAGACTTCAGACAGACAACTCTGGTCACACATTTTTTCTTAAAGAAATTATTTCTTAAGCATTCACTCTCTGGATGCTTAAATTTACAGTGTGAATGCAATAAAACATTAGTTTAATGTCCAAGAAGTATGATATCCCTTCTGCAACCTGAGCATACTCACATACCAGGAAGAGATGTCTACCAAACACAAAGCAATGGTCATCTGATCTCAGGTCCCACTGAACTACTTCTTCTCTCCATTTCTCCTTCTAGCTCCCACCCTATCACTTAGCTTATTTTATTATATTACAGCTCCTGGAGACCCAGAGCAAGGAGGGGTCAAAGCAATGCTCCTTTTAGAACTATTAATGAGTGACAATTTATTAAGGATACTGCATGAAAAATACCAAATAGATAAGGTCAACTGGGAGCTTGCAATGGCTCACCTGATTATGACTAAAACTTATTTTTAAAAAAAACAAAAAACGTAGATCTACCCCAGCCATTGATGGATTATAAATCTCTGCCTCAAGGTGTACTGTTAAGGAAGAATGAGCAAGACCACAGGAGCAAATTCCTATCACCAGCCCCATGGCTCAGAGAATGAGACCTACCATTGCTAGAGGGAAACATGGTAGGCAATGAGAAGCTGTATCCCTCTCTTCAGCTTTCTGCACTGGCCAGAATGAAGGAGGCCTTCCTCCCCGCAAAGGAGGAGGAGCACTAGTTGGCTGGATCAAAGTCTGGGATCACGTAGTGCCTCGTTCCCTGCAAGCATGGTCACTGAACTGAGGGTGATTTATGAATGCACTCTCTGGATGCAGTCACATATCACCCAAAACTGGATGACATTGGGTGGACCAACTTCACCCATGCAGCTGGCTGGCTAAACCCAAAAGGCTCTCACTTAAATGTTTTACAAGCATTACCTTCATCTACAAAATGGAAATCAGCCATTGTTCTTTTTTTTTTTATTAAATTTATTTATTTTAAGCATAACAGTATTCATTATTTTTTCACCACACCCAGTGCTCCATGCAATCCGTGTCCTCTATAATACCCACCACCTGGTGCCCCAACCTCCCACCCCCCCGCCACTTCAAACCCCTCCAATTGTTCTTCAGAGTCCATAGTCTCTCATGATTCACCTCCCCTTCCAATTTCCCCCAAATCCCTTCTCCTCTCTAATTCCCCATGTCCTCCATGCTATTTGTTATGCTCCACAAATAAGTGAAACCATATGATAATTGACTCTCTCTGCTTGACTTATTTCACTCAGCATAATCTCTTCCAGTCCCATCCATGTTGCTACAAAAGTTGGGTATTCATCCTTTCTGATGGAGGCACAATACTCCATAGTGTATATGGACCACATTTCCCTCAGCCATTGTTCTTAAATGCCAGGCAGTGAAGGAAATTTTTACCACCACCCTCTGTTCTTCAATCTCCTCAGCCAGGGCAACTGCTGAGTCCTTCTCTCTGTCCCTAACTCCTGCTGTGCCTCCTTCCTGGAGACGCAGGAGCAAATTTAAATTGTTCACCACTCTTTGGTACCATTTGTTTAGGAACTGCTGTCTTGAACCACAGGGTTCTTATGAATATAACTATTGAGACTGACCCCAAATGCTGCCATTCAGGAATCCTGGGTCCTAAGATACAGAGCCAGGCCCAGGGAGGACAGGGCCTCCCAGAAACGAAACCATACAGGACCGTCCCCTCTGCTACCCTATTGTACATGGAGACCTTGTGTGACAAGCTCTTTGCAAATTTTTATGGCTCTATGTGCTATTTTTTATGTTATCCAGACATTTAAAAATGGTCCCTGTCCTTTGACTATTATTCAGCCTTAACAAAGAAGGGAATTCTGACATCTGCTATAGCATGGCTGAAATTTGAGGACATATGCTAGTAAAATTAAGTCCAACACCAAAAAGACAAATATTGTATGGTTCTACTTATATGGGATATCTAGAATAGTTGGATTCATAGCAGAAAGTGGCAGGATTGTTGCCAGGGGTTGCAGAGGGGAAGTGGAGAGGGGGTTTTTGTTTGTTTGTTTAACAGGTACAGAGTGTAGTTTCACAAGATAAAAAAGTTCTGGAGATTGGTTGGACAACTGTGTGAATGTACTTAACACTACTGAATTAAACACTTAAAGGGTTACAACAATAAAATGTATGTTATGTGTATTATAAGCACAATTTAACAATAAGAGATCTATGTCTTTCATTTCTTTTGCAGATTCCCCAGTAATGCCTAGCACCATGCACAAATGCTACCCCACCTTCAGCAAAGTATTTTTATCAGTCATTGTAGACATTTCCACAGCCATCACTTTATTTATTGATGTAGTCCTTACAGTAATCTTGCAAGATAAGTATTTATTTATTTATTTTAAAATTTGTATTTATTTGAGAGAGAGAACAAGAGAGAGCACAAGTGGGGGACAGGGAGAGGGAGAAGCAGGCTCCTTGATGAGCAGGGAACCTGACTACAGGGCTCAAACCCAGGACACCGGGACTATGACCTGAGCCAAAGGCAGACGCTTAACAAACTGAGTCACCCAGGTGCCCCACAAGATAGGTATTTAGCCCAATTAACAATAAGGAAAGGGGGCTCATCAACATTATATGACTTGCCCACAGCTACTTGGAGACAAAACCAGGGGAACCCAGATCTCAGATTCAAAGTAACTATTATTTTCATAGCTGTACCTCAGCTTCTTCATAACTGAAGTTCCAGAAGGAATTCCTCAGGCTCAGGACGTGTTCTGGAAACTCCTCCAGCATCAACAGCTGAGGATACATATTCATGTCAACCCAAAGCTTAGTAAGTGACTACTCACATGTGTGTGTGTGTGTGTGCACGTGTGTATGTGCATGAGCTCACATGCACGTGTGCGCATCTGTGTGTGTGTAACTATTGACAGAAAATAAAAATACCACCTTTTATTTAGGGAGGAAAACCCACAAAGTCTCAAAACCCCAAAGAAAGTGCAATAGTTCTAAACACAGACGTGACCAACCGGGAGGGGAACCAGCCTTGGAACTGGTTGCCATGGGCAACATAACACAATTCAGTCTCCCTGTCCTTGGCATGCATGTGGCTTGCAGTGTCCAGGCCTCACAGCCTGAAATGTCTGAGCAAGGACCACAGACATGGTGAGGGAGGACATTCCTCCTCAAAGAGCAAATCCTTTTAGCTCCAGGATGAAGATAAATCTGAAGATAGAGCTCTGAAACAGAGTTCCTCTCTAAGAAAGTAGAGGGGAGCTTGGAAAGTAAAAGGGAAATGGTAAACACAGGCCAACAGATCCTGCTGGAATCAGCAGAAGTGTATACATTGCTCTGAAAAGTGGAGGAAGGGATTCTTCTAAGGTAGATGATTCTGATGGAAACACTGGCCTACTGTTGCTGACACAAGAAAGTCACATGGTTATGCTCTGAGGGTTCTGCCTGGGTCAGCACTCCTCCAACCTCCCTCATTTTTTAAAGGTAGGAGGACTCTATTCATTAATGGTCTCTATTTTAGCATCTTCGTTTTCACTCAATGAACAATGTGACTCACTGCTCTCCCCTTCTCCTAAGCTCTTTATTCTCCACTCCCTCCATTCCTACTTCTCTGCCATCTGCTTCTCTGATCTGCTGTCCCCTGAGAGGAGACATAAGGTGAACTGGAGACAGGCAAGGAGGTGGCCCCACAGAATGATGGAGGGATAGAGTTCAACCTGTTCCAGAATCTCCTCGACCTTCTTACATGGGAATAGGTAAAGCAAGACCTTGAGCTTTTCAATTTCCAATAAAACCCACTGTCTTTGTATCCCAATGCATGTTATCTTCCCTGTCACTCAACAGCCAAAATAGGAAATTAGGAAAACATTAAAAAAAATAAAATAAAACAGGAAAGCTGGAATATTTCAACCAACAGGCAAATGTCTTTGAAGTCCCCAGGTCCATCTCCAAGGTACTTACACCAAGCTTGGGTAGACAGAGTTGATGTGCAAGAAATATATATGATGACCATATTATTAATGAGTTTATATCAGGCAGGACCCAGCCAGTGACCTTAGGTAAATCACTTACCCTCTACAATCCTCAGTATCCTCATACATATAATTAGAAAGGCATGTGGAAGAGAAAGAAAATATCTCTCCTACCCACTAGTGTTATGTGAGATCACAGACCTCTGCGTAAGCTGTCAAAAAGGGTAAGTGGGGACCATCACTTGTTTCTGAGTTCTGTTTCGTCTCTCTCTCACCCTCACCCTCTCCAGGATCTCAGAGCAGTGATAGATGGAGAGCAGAGGGAAGGGGGGTGGGGTAGAAGGAGCCAAGTAAAATCATGACAGCAACAAGAAAGCAAACCCAAATGAGCTCTGCAAATGCTTGGGTGCATCTATAATTATAGTAAGTGCAGGGGAGGTGAAATCTGTGTGCAGGATGTGAAATACTGGCTCCTGATCAATGCCACCTGATCCCCAAGTTACCTTCCTGGTCCCCTGCGCCTCCTGTCCTGCATAAGATGTCCTGGATACTCAATGGACAAGCATCGCCTTTGATTCTAGTTAGAATGGACCTGAGATGGCAGCTTTGAAGCCAGAGTGCCTGGACAGGCTGGCTCTGAAAGGTGCAAGCAGAAACCTGGCTGGGGCATCCTTTAAGTCCCAGGTAGGCCCATTACAGAAAGCCCCACTACCTTACAAACATACCTGAAGGCTCCAACTAGTCCCTTCTGTCTCATCGCACTTTATTAAGGAGACTTCAACTGAACCTTCAAAAATGGCTTTTTAATGACTATTATTCCATCCAGAGGCCTTGGAGCAAAATGAGGAGAAGGAGGCAGCCTTGTGCTAGGTCATCAAGGCCACCCCAAACAATACCAAGTTGCCTGCAACCCTACAGAGATGTCTGACGCTAGTCTGCAGGGGATCAATGTAATTCAGTTCAACCAGCTGGTCATTTCTGTCCTCTGCCAAATAAAATTCCTAGACAAGCCCACGTTACCACACTGGGCATTTTTTTCTAGATGACAGGAGCATCAGAGTCCCTCACTCCTCAGGACTGATGGCATTCAACTGCCCCTTCTGCCTGCACCTAGGTCTTTAATGATCCGAATGGCTTCGGCCCTGCAGGTCGCAAGCTATCTACTTGGTGTGCTGTTTACCAATGATCTAGAAGAAAAGCAGGAAATACTCCTCCCAAAAAAAGACAGCAGTTTTTTGGCTTTCCTGGTAATAACAACAATAATAGCAGCTAACACCAATAGAGTCTTTATGCTGCACCAGGCTTTCTTCCAACTGCTTTTCTTCCCATATATTAATGACTAAACCCTCACCCTACAGTCTTAATGAGGGCTGCCCATTTCAGAGCTGAGGAAACAGCTCAGACGTATTTCTATTTTAGCTTTTCCGAGAAGCTTCTTCCATCAGGAAGCCCATGAGATCTAAAGGAACGAGCAGTTAAGGGTGGCGCTCCAAGCTCCCTAGTTCCTTGATCAGTGGTAAGAGTGACGGTATACTCGAGGGGAGGTGGGTGGGGATGCTGGGCATGCACTTATCCCTGAGCCCCTGTGTACACTCAGCCAGCTGAAGCTGGCTCTGCCCACCCTGGAGGAAAAGGACTTAAGTGCTTTCTGGAGCCAGGTTCAAGGACATTAGTGTGCCCTGTGGCATAACCAGCCTAAGGACTGTCAATGGAGAACCCACTTCTAGGTCTGCGCCCAATCCATGTGAACAGAATACTTCCTCAAGCTGAACTGAAACTAGCTCTTTGGGTTTCCACTGTTCTGTGCTTATGAAGCTAAAACAGCTGACTACCACCTGTGGTGCAAGAATGGGCTGTGCCTCCAAGGAGGGTCATGCCAGTTCCTGACCTACTGGACTGTGAGCTGGCCGAAGGTTGCTGGGTCAGTGGGGTATTTCGACAGACCAGGCAGTTACTCCAAATCCAAAGTGGGAAGGAGAGTTCTATTTCTAGCCTCAGGGCCCAAGATGTGTGGACAGGACAGTGTCAAGCGCCAGGGGATTGAAAGAGCCCTGCTCTCTGCAGCCTGTACACACAGCAAGATGGGGTCCTTAGCCGGAGCTGTGCTGACAGCAGCAGGAGGGTTTCTGCTGCTGGGGTCTTTCTTTTATGGCCCAGCCCTTCAGACCCACTTTCCAGATCCTGCCTGACTGGAGGGCCAGCCAGCCCTGTGGATAGAAAGGGACTTGTTGGGAGAAAATCAGGGGACAGAATAACAGGCCTCTTGGGAATAAAGGTTCTCCAACTCACCAGGACATTTAAAAAATCATCTCTGCTGTTTGCTTAAATGTGCGCTGCCTGATCCCATCCTCAGAGATTAGGATTCAGTAGGTCTGGAGAGGAGCCCAGGCATCTGCATGTTAATGAACATCCCAGGGGACTGTTATGCAGGGAGTCTGGGGCTGGAGGCAGCATGACAAGTGCAGCAGAGCAGCCTCACTCCTCCAACACCACCAGTGCCCAAGCAGCATTTTTACGGCCAGTGAAAGCTCAGGCCCCACTCCCGATGTACTGAATCTCCACCTACATTTTAACAAAATCCATAGCTAATTCATAGACACACTGCAGTTTCAGAGGCACAGCTCTGGGGTTCTCAGAGGACGTGGACCACAGCTACCCAGACAGCCTTTTAAAATATGGACTGGTTGGCCCCACTACCAGAGTCGCTAATCAGGAAGGTCTGGGATGAGGCAAGAGAATTTGCATTTCTCACAAGTTCGCAAAGGATGCTGATGCTGGTTCAGGGACCACACTTTGAGGACCACTACTCCAGTCTAGAAAACTTTTTCTCCGCCTTGCTGCACATTGTCATCACCTGGGGAACTTTAAAATCTACTGCTGCCAGAGTCCCACCTTCAGGGGCTCTGGTTTGATTGAGCTCAGCCTAGGCATCTGGACACGCAGAAGCTCCCCAGTTGATGTTAATGTGCAGACAAGGTTGAGAATCAATGTTCTGGAGTCAGACAACCTGGATACAAATTCCAGCACTTGCCAGCTGGTGACCTGGGAAGTTACATAGCTTCTTTCGTTGCCCATGTGCCCCACTCACGGGTCTGCCTGGAAAAGAGCCTCATTATTCTGTCCGCAAACCCAGTGGATGGGGATGGCACGGAGATTTAATTCCTATGCTTCAGTGGATAGGAAACAAGATGGCAGCAGGTGAGTCTCCATGTCTGTTCACAAGTATCTGCTGTCCGCCCTCTACCTGTTGCCATATATCATCCCTGCATATCAAGATAAGAAGAGTGACCCTTGACTGGGTGCTCACCACGCGGCACATACATCATCTCATTTACTTTAATCTTTACAACATTGCTACAGATCTGATATTATTATGTCCATTTTCCCAATGGTGAAATTGAGCCTCTGTGAGGTCAAATGACTTGCCCAACCTAATAAGTCTACAAAGTGAAGAGTCAGAATTTGAATTCCAAATAGTCAGACTCTAGAATCGTCTCTGCTCACTGTTTACCACACTACCTCCTGTCCCTGGTTGGTCTGCCCCCTCCTCTACCTAAAGACTTCTGCAAGGTGGTAGGCTGGAGAGGCAGAGGGCACATCCTTTCCTCCTAGGCGAACCTAATATTTTGAGCACCTCCAGCCTGCTTAAGACTTGAGTTGATTTATCATCATTACCAGCCCAGGGGCACAGCGCTTGACGCAAATAAGGGTACATTTCCCCGACAGATACAAATGGATTTTTTTTTTTTAAGACATCAGAACAAAGCCACTCTGCTAAAGCCCTCCATGAAGGTGCAAATTGCTAATCTGATCTGAATGTGTCACTGGTTTGTTGGGGCTTCATCAAAGGTTTTGATACAAGAATTAAAGAATAATAAATAAAAGTTTCTGATAGGAGTTCTACTTATATTTGAGCTTGAAATGAATTCTTAGTCGTCTGTTGTAGGAGCCAATTTCTGTGTTTTTTAAAACAGTGTTGGCAAGCAAAACAAGGACGAGACAGAAATGAACCAATAAAATCAAGAGCAGGGATTAATTAAAGGAGTTTGCCACGGAACAGGGACAAAGGAAAGATGGTAAAGTGTTTCTTCCAAGGAAGACAAGTTGGATTTATATATATATATATATATTTTTTTTTTTATAAAAGTTTCTGGGGGAAATAATTTAATTTTGACACCATCTCCGCAAATCGACTGGCTTATCTTTCTCCCCTGGAGAGTGAAGATTGCCCTTTTTCTGGCCAGAGGGGAATCTCATTTCCCCTCTCCTTATCAGTTATTAGAAATCAAAATATTGTTTCAAATGGATGTGTTTAATATTTCAGACTATATAATGTGTCCAGCACAAAAGGGCAACATCAGTAGACAGGCAACAAAGAGATGAAAAAGGATCCTGAAACACATGACTAAAGATGTCTCTCCAATCTGTCCTCCCTCGTTCTATGAGGCTTAGCCTGTTGGCCGTCTCCTCATTCCTAAACCTCCTCAATCTTGAAAATGGAGCAAACAACAAGAGCATCTCTCTCCCATACTCCACAGCACAGCTGTGGTCCCACAACACTGATTTTTAACATCCACAGTATAAAACCAAACTCCTAAAGATTCCAAGTGATTTTGGTCTTAGAGAAACTAAGATGTTTTCCCACTGAAAACACCATTTCATAAAATAGGTTGAAAATTCTGACAACAAAAACTTGTCCCAGGCCACGTCTGTTAGCAATAAAGTTCGAATTAGTGGCTCATTTATTCCTCTGTTACCTTCCCTATATTTTAGAGTCCCCTTTACATTGGCTGCTACCTTCTGTCACCTTGGTCCGTATCTGAGGTCTGGTGGCACATCTACCTCCTAGACTTCAGCTCCCCAGTTTGTTCTTTCTGGGTATCTGAAGTAGCCGAGGGGTTGGCCTACAGTGTGGTACTTCACAGATAGCTATGTCCAAGGATCCCCTGATGCACCCCAGCCCCCAGATAGCTTACATTCTAGACTCGGAGAGAAATAACATGCAATTCCTCCACATTAGCAATATGCGAGTTAAAGACTCAGTGTGTCAAATCTGCCTATAATGAGGGACACCTCTACTGGCCTAGATGATGGGCTCAGCATGAGAAATAGTGACAATGCAGCTAACTCAATTTCCAAGTGTTCTGAGCACGTGAGGTGTTATGTGGAATGCTAAGTAATAACGTTATGGTTTCATTTGGAAGATGTGTATGCCACCCAGGAGCTTCCGGAAGTCAGTAACATAATTTGCAGTAAGTCATCATTAATTAACGCTAAATTACCAGGCCCTTCCTGAGGAAGCTGCATATTAAACTGACATCAGTATGTGAAGAGTTCATTATGGTTAATGTTATGAGAACACAAACTGAAGAACTTAATAGTGGATTAGAAGGTGTTTATGTCCAAACACCTCAGTGTAGGCTCCACAACCACCACACACTAGCAAAGGCATTGGTTTGCCGCTAAGGAAGACGATGAGAGATATGGAAACATAACAGCATCCCCGAGCACAGGATAATGGGGTATTTGGAAGCATTGAAAAAAAAAAAAAAATAGGAAGGATGCCTGGCTGGCTCAATCCGTAGAGCATCGAACTCTTGATCTCAGGGTTGTGAGTTCAAGCCCCATGCTGGGCAGGGAGCTTACTTCAAAGGGAAAGAAAAAATAGGAGAGGGACAGCACTCATCCACTCCTTTCCCTCATTCTTTCCTCTAGCAGGCCACTTCCACCGGAGCCTGGGGGAATGAGACAGAAGAACGGAGCAAAGAGATGAAAGTGGCAGTGTCACCTCAGGGGGAGGGAAGGGTCAGATTCACCTGGTGTCAGGAGCAAGTGGGAGATGGGATGCTCGGCAAGCCGTTCAGGTGATTGAGCGTTGCTACTCTGCCTTCCCACCCTCCTCCCCTGCTTCCACCCACTGTCATATGGTGATTCTGCCCCACTGGGTTCTTGTTGCAAATTTAAAAGCGAACTGATCCTAACTCACGTAAATCCGTGAGGCACATGATCATAAATCAATACTGCCATACCTACCGTAATCACTGATTTATATACACATATCATAAAATGAAAAGAAAGAGGGTACACAGCACAAATGCTGATTCCCCAACACCCGCACTCTGGCAGTCACAAGACTGAAAAAAAAAAAAAAAAACAAAACGCCAAGATCTCCTGAACCCACAGCACAACAACGTACACCATGGTGCAGCCTTGGCCTGTCCTCTTGAATCCCCCAAAGCGAAAGGCCCTAGCAGCACTTTATTCCCAAGTTTATTTGGTCACAGTAAGTGCTTGCTAAAAAGGAGATCATTTCTTCTGCATCTAACAAAATGGCGTGAAAACAAAAAACTGTAAAGCTTTTGTTTGAGGAGATCTGTTGTTTTTCTTGCAATCACTCACCAGACACTCACTGAGCACTATGCCAGCTTTCAAGATAAAAAAGGGACAGAGACAAAAAGCCTTGCCCTCAAAGCACCCCCATGCTAGTAGGGCACAGTCAAGGACACAGGTAAACGAATAGTGATAAAACAGTGAGGGAGAAGAGGGACTGACAGGTTGTGTAGAGCAGGTCAAGTCAAGGCAGACGGCTGGAGATGACCTCTCAGAGAAAGACACGCGTGGGCTGAGGACCCTCTGGGGAGTCAAAGTGAAGGTCGTTCCAAGTAAAAGGAACGAGCAAAGTAGAAATACGGAAGCACGAAACTTTCTACATCTCAGAGGAGGAAGTCCTTCCTACGGCCAGTTCCCTACCTCCACCAGAAATTACCAGAACCAGTGGTAACCAGTCCAAGCAACAAGCTGAGCCAATAGGTTTCTTCATAGAGAATAATCAGACTAAATGAATTGCCTGACCTGAACCTGAAACTCAAGTGTCAAGGTTGCCATTTGGGGCCATGGAGCTGAGAGGCAAACAGAGAAAGGGGTCTGTAGAGTGGAAGGATATTAGTGCCCAGAGAGGGGCAGCTCAAGGAAACTGTGTGACTCCCAAGCAGGAAGGAGAGAAAGAATGATGGCTTCCCAGGACCCAGCGCTGGACCTTCAAAAGGTACAGCAATCCTTACGGGTATTGAATTCTGTGAAATAATCTCAATTCCTTTGAATAAAACCTCTTTAGTTTAAGACAGCCGGAGTGGGATTCTGGTCAGGACACTGGTGAACGAGGGACACTGAAGAGTCCTGGAGAGAAGTGGGCTGTCCGGCACCATAGTACAGCGCGCCGGCTTCAAGGATGACCTCGGCCCCATTGGTGTCAATCATCATAGCCAGAAGGAAGTCAGAGGACTATAGGCAAAGTGATTGGATTAGGGACAGAGTGGCTGAGTTCACCAGAAGGTCTTCACACCTACTCATCAACTTTTTATAAAGATAAAATCTCTGAAGCACTAGCAGCTCCTCTGGAGAAAGATGTGAGACAAACACAAGGCATTGTTAACAAAAAGGTCTTTCTTCTTTATTATAAAGCTATTGGAAAAGAATTACTTTACCAAGCCATGAGGGAGCTGCAGTCCTATTTCAACAGGTAACCTTGAAAATCAGACACAATCACTCTCCTTTTTCTCAGTCCTCCTGCTCCCTTTACCCACCATCCCTCCAAAAGCAAGCTTCTCCATCAATAGCCTTTGTCATGTAATGAGACTAGTAACACCTCCTCCACACACAGAGCAATCCTGGCTGCTGGCTGGGCTAGACTCGGCCCTACTGTAACTCAGCGGCCATGCCGGCTTCTCCCAGGATGCCAGGATGGCGGGCAGAGAGAAAGGGAGATCTCTAGCCTATTGTTCCACAAAGACCAGGCACCCAAGCTAAAGGTTACAGATAGCAGAGTAAGGAATTCTGCTTTTGAAAAACAAAAGAACAACAACAACAAAAAGAACAACAAAAGAAACGTCCCTCCTATGTTGTATCATTTCTTCACAAGTCTTTCTTTAGGGACAGGATGCTTGTGTCAGTAAAGCTATACTTAAATATTTCAAATGTATGTTGTCATTGAGGTAAAAACCTGTAGACCTACAAAAGGACACAGATGAAAAATTAGGGAGATACTTGGGGGCCTGGGAGGCTCCATCAGTTAAGCCTCTGCCTTTGGGTCAGGTCATGATCCCAAGGTCCTGGGATCGAACCCCACATCAGGCTCCCTGCTCAGCTGAGAGTCTGCATCTCCCTCTCCAACTGATGTTCCCCCTGCTTATACTGTCTGTCAAATAAATAAATAAAATCTTTTTCAAAAATTAGGGAAACATCTGGCATGAGGCAGATGAGGATCCCTACGAGGAAGGAGTTAGATACATGGGTGATGGGTTTTGTAGCGCTTAGGCCAAGGACATCACGGATGAACACTGAAGAGTCCAGCAAGCATTTTCTTGGTATTCAAGGATATTTAAGGAAAACTCTGCCCTGAGAACAGAAGCAACAAGAAACTATTCTCTCTGAACATATTCTCTATAAGCTTAACTCCCCCCCCCCCCCAGCAAAAGAACAATTCTAATAGACCTGTGGAATCTACTGGAGGATACAGGATTTTGAGGAGACTTTTCATGGAACCCTCCTGAAACAGCTCCGTGTGAAGCAGCTGAGTGGCTTGACTACTGGGACGCTCTCCAGACCTCTGTGCCTAATCATGCCTGCAGTGAGACTCTGAGATGTAACAGTCTCCTGTGTCTGACCTTCCATCGCAGAGCTGTCCAAAAGACTGAGGCTTATCATATAGTCCACACCAGCCACATGGGGAACTGGTCACAGGGGCTTGGCATCCATAGGCACATACTCCGATTATCATTTGGAGTTAAAAAGGACACCAGAATTCTCCAAGTGTAACCCTTTACCCATCTCAGACACTACAGCACAGGATGAAACACTCAGCTATCACCTAGTGTCTTATAAAATGGAGACCTGCCTATCTGCATTTTGTACATTCACACTGTCATTGCTAGAACCTAACCTCTGCCCAGCTGGCCACATAAGAGATATGGTAATGCTGCACCTGAACTTGCTCACCACGCTGGAGACTGAAACTTTGGTCTGAACAAGTTCTCAGGAACAAGTTCTTGGGGTCATATCACCTCTTACGATTTGTTTTGAGGTAAGCCTGGGTCCTGTGCTCCAAATACAGCATTATTTAGGGAACCACATCTATTGCTGTAACAAATTACCCCACAACTTAACTGCTTAAAACAGGATTTCACAGTTTCTGAGGACCAGGAACCCAGGTGTGGCTCAGCTGGATGTTTCTGCCTAAACGTGCCTCAATCTACAATCAAGGTGGCACCAGGGCTGCAGTCCCCACAGGCTCAGATGACAAATATGCCGAGCTCCCCAGGCTGACACACATGTCACTGGCAGTAATCACGTCCTCGAGGATGTGGGCCAGAGGCTTGTTCCTTGCCACACGGACCTCACCATAGGCACCGTTTTCCATCAGAGGCAGCACGGGAGAAGGTGAGAGAGGACACAGAGGATGGAAACCAGTCTTTGATAACCTAACTCAGAAGAAACATCTCAGTGGTCCTAAGTCCAGCCCACACCCAATGGTAAGGGACTGGCAAGGGCAAACATTCCAGAGACAGGGCTCATCCTGGGGCCATTGTGGAGGCTGCCTACCACAGACCACATATTACCCTCTTCATTTACGTGTCCCTACTGTTGGAACTGGTAAACAACAACCCAACAACCTCTGACTAGATTCCAGGATTCCAGGAGCAGCCAACCACCCCCATTAAGCCTGTGTGAAGGGGTAAGCAGGCCCAGGTAGCCATCTTTGTATATCTGACCTTGTTTTACATGATGCTGTTAAGGAATCTGACCAAAGCTGAGCCAATCAGACTCTTCTCTGGTGAATGAGTTACTGAGAAACAAGGTTAAACCGAACGGTCATGTAGAAGCAAGGCCAGAGCCAACACAATGTACTGGGCAAAGCCAAGCCCAAGCTGAAGTCATGAAGAGTAGAAACCAGGTACAGGCAGAGGAGCCAACCTGCAAAGAAGGGCCTGGAAGAAGCATATAGAGAGAGATAGTAGGACAAAAGACCATAAGGCCTAAAACAAAGCGACAGAAACAGGGAGAAACTTCCTCAAGCCTTGCCTATTTTTATCTTTTCCTGTTTGTTCACTCTTACAGTGTGCCTTCCCACCATACTCTTGTGCTAAGTATGTTTTATTTCTTTGGAATCAGTCTCTAATTCAGCCAAGGTCTCCTCTGCTTCTTCTTCTAGAAAATGGTTAATATCAGTTCAATTTCACCCCAGAAAGTGACCTTTGTGATGTGAAATAATGTGTAAATGAGCCAAGCACATTTTTGTTCAAAGCATAGATGTGATTCAATTCATTTCCATAAGCCTATATTAAGATGGTTATTATTGTCTCCATGAATCAAGGGGAAAATGTACCTAAAGAAATGAGAATTCGACTAAATCAAACTGCATTATGGTCATGAAATAGAATGAGAAGACCAATTCATTTAGGGCCCTAAACCCACAATAACTTAAAGTGTAAAAATACATTACACACTCTCACAAATGTGCATTGACACACTCACATAATACATACATGGCCATGAACACTTCACATGCTAGGAAAATGAGATCCCAAGCCAAGAGCAATCTCTCTCCACTTCTCCTGATGCATCACAAGGCAATATGTACACATTGAGTCAACTCCCAAATGGATTTGCTTTCCAGCACACTTTCTAAGCAGTCAACAGTGTACCGATAGAGAAACCAACTCATAGAGTAGTTTACAGGACTCCCCCAGGCAGTTCACGTAAATATTGCAAGCACCAAGTTTATACTGCCAGCTCACTGCAGAAACTCAGAAGAATAAGATTTTACAAGTTCTCTTTCCAAAAGAAATCATACTGAAAATACAGAGTGGTAGCAGATGAAATGGTGCTGCCCCCCTCAAGAGATGTAGCCTGAAGAAATGTCTTTTTTCATACAAATAATGATTCTTTTTATGGCAAAGGCAATACATGCTCACTGTGGGGAATTTTAAAATTCCAAAAAGTACAGAAGAGAAAATAAATCTCCTTATAAATGCTACCACCAGGAAACACCCAAGATGGCATATTTCCTTCTAGTCTTTTTTCTACATGTATGTAGAAATATATATTATTCCATGTATGGATAGATGGAACCCATAATTCCATATGGATTAAAGCCTTTTGTTTTGTTTTTTTTAACCTAATATATTGTACAGGAGGCATGCGGAGAGACTGCTAATGGGTATACGATTTCTTTAGTTGAGATATAAATATTATAAAATTAGATCGTGTCAATGTTGCACAAATCTCTAAATATACTAAAACACAGAACCGCACACTTTAAGCAGGTGAACCTTATGGCACTTAGATTATCTATCAATAAAGCTATTTTTTTAATAAAACGTAATGAGATACTATTACATATCTACTATTATGGCTAAAATTAAAGACAAAATAATAAACTGATCTTTTAAAAACGGACACTTCCAAGTATGAATGAGGATGCAGAGCACTGGAATTATGGTGGGAATATAATATGGTGCAGCCACTTTGAAAAAGATTTTGGCATTTTCTTAGAAAGTTAGCCGTACACCTATCCCACAACCTGACCATCCTACTCCTAGATATTTACCCAGAAAGAATGAAAGCATGCATCTACACGAAAACCGGTGCAGGAATGTTCACAGCAGCTTCATTTATGTCAACCCAAACTGGTAACAGCACCAACGTTCATCGACAGGAGAATTTATCCCTCTAAATGAATGAGGGATATTTATCCTATAAGATACTACACAGCAATAAAAAAAGAGCTGCCAACAGCTCCTGACGTTCATAAGTGAACCTCAAGACCACTGAGCCAAGTGAAAGAAGCGATACAGAGAAAAGGCAAAATATATGTACTGCCCCATCTATATGAAATCCCAGAAAAGGAAAATCCACCACTCCAGAGAATGGATTACTGGTTGCCTGCGAGCAGGGAAAAGCAGCGGTGTATAAACAGCATGAGGGCATCTGATGGGAGTAAGAGAAATATTCTGTGTCATGACATGGTAGTGGTTACATGATTGGGAACATTTTCCTAAAAGCATCAAATCATACACTTCAAATTGTTCAATCTTATTGTATATAAATTACACCTCAATGAAGTTTATTTTAATAAAAAGTAAAGAGAAAACTCAATATCAAACTGTACACTTAAAGTAGGGGCATTTTTGGTATGTAAATTGTACCTCAATAAAGTTGAGTTTTAAAATGGAAAAAATATGTATTATATTGTGCTCATTTTCATGGGCCATTAAATAGTTTTCAAAAGTACCTTAATTTGAATATTATGCAGCTATACTATTCAATGTTACAGGTGTGCCACAACTTAATTAGCTGGCCCATTATAGTTGAATACTTAGCTTATTTTCTTTTTGCCACTGAAAATAACATTGCAGTGAACATCTGTGTACATAAAGCTTTGTCTATGTTTTTGATTCCTAGAGAAGGAACAATTGGATCAAAGAGCAGGAATATTTTCAAAGTGATCAGTACAGTTGGAACAGAGTCATCTTAAAGAGGATTCCTTTTAACTGTGGTGGTAGGAACTCACAGTGATACAAAGAGGGTGGCTGCTTTTTCTGCAACACCTTTGTTAGTGAGCAGAACACGGTGTGGATTCCCACGGAGAGGATCATGGACCTTGTCCTGATCCTGTCACTTACTGCATAACCTTGAGTCACTTTCTGTGTTTGGATATTGTCTTTTTAGCTCCAAAATGAAAACAGTAACTTATGGTAAGCAAATATTTCCTATACAGGTCAGAAAAGACACAAACAATAAAATAAACAATTGATTACTGAAAATAAAAACTTGTGGGGGCTCCTGGGTGGCTCAAATGGTTGAGTGTCTGCCTTTGGCTCAGGTCATGATCCCAGGGTCCTGGGATCAAACCATGCTGGGCTCCCTGCTCAGCAGGTAGTCTGCCTCTCCCTCTGCCTCTGCCTCTCCCTCTGCCTCTCCTCCCTGCTCATACTCTCTCTCTTTCTCAAGCAAATAAATAGAATCTTCAAAAAAAAGAAAAGAAAAGAAAATCAAATTAAAACTTGTGTTTGTAATGAAAAAGAATGAGAAGAATGAAATCTTGGCATTTGCAACAACATGGGGGGAACTAAAGGGGACCATGCTAAGTGAAGTAAGTCAGACACAGAAAGACAAATACCATATGGTTTCACTTACATGTAGAATCTAAAAACAGAAGAATAAACAGACAAATAAATTCAGACTCAAATACAGAGAATGAATCGGTGGTTGCTGGAGGAGGTTGCTGCAGGGTAGAGGGAAAATAGCTAAAATAGATAAAGTAAAATAAAAGGCAAAAACTTCCAGTTATAAAATAAGTGAGTCACATTAATGAAAAAGTACAGCACAGGGACCAAAGTCAATAATACTGTAATAACATTGTATGGTGACTACACTTATTGTGGTAAGTGATGAGGAATGTATAGAATTGCTGAGTCAATATGCTGTCCACACGAAAATATAACACTGTATGTTAATTAAAGTTTAGCAAAAAATTCAATTAAAAAAACTGTGTTTATCAAAATACATTATTAAGAGACTAGAAAAAGTTATTCCCAAAACATATATCCAACTAAGGACTTGTGTCCAGAATTCCTAAAGACAGTAAGAAAAAACAAAACCAAAAAAGTGGGCAGAAGACTTGAACATGCATTTCACACACACACAGACAGACAAATATTCAAATTAGTCACGTGGGAAATCCAAATTAATTCCACATGGGATATCACTATACAACCAATGGCTAAAACTTAAGACTGATAACACCAATGTTTAGTGAGACGGTGGAGCCACTAGAACCCTCTAGCACTCTGGCAAACTGGAAGTAACATATATATCCTTGAACTCAGCAATGCCACTCAAAGTTACATATATATTCTAGAAAAATGAGTAAATATATCAGTAAAAGTCATGCACAAGAAATTCCATAGCACTTTTATTCTTAATAGCAAAACTTTTAAAAAACCCCAATGTCCCTCAACAAGATTATAGACAGGGGCACCTGTGTGGCTCAGTCATTAAGTGTCTGTCTTCGGTTCAGGTTATGAGCCCGACTCAGTCGTGATCCCAGCATCCTGCTCAGCGTGGAGCCTACTTCTCCCTCTCCAGCTCCCTGTGCTGTGCTTCCTCCTCGCTATTTCTCTCTGTCATAAAGCAATAAAATCTTTTAAAAACCAGATAACAGATAAATCATGGCATATCTATTTAAAAGACTACCACAAGGCAAGAAAAAACAAACGTATGCTAAATGCAATAAGATGAAAAAATCTCTCCAACATAATGTCAAATAAAAAATCCAGGCTAAAAAATATATATATATATATCGAATAAGATTTGTATAAAGTTCAAGAACTCATCTGTGGCAGTTAAAGTCAGAACAGTGATTACTTGTGCTATGTATGGAGGTACTAACCAAGAAGGGACTCAGGGAACCTTCTGGCATCATGGAAATGTTCTGCTTCCTAATCTTGATGGTTGTTACAAGGTGTATACATATGTAAAACTTCAACGAGCTGTCTACTTAAGATACACGCACTTCCTGTGTGGATGCTATACCTGAATAAAAATAAATAAATGAAAATTAAAATAAAAGGAAAAGATCTTTGCATCCTTATAAAGTCTCTTCATACCCTATTCGCTTTCCCTCTCTCCCAAGCACCCAACTCTAAAAGCTTCAGCGACCAATGCCCCCAGAGCTCGCCTACTAGCCTTACGTTAGCCTGAGCCCCCTGAAGTTCACTCCAGCTGGATGCACGCTTCATGCACCGTGTGCACACCACCTCTAGTCCACAACAAAACTCCCCCTCCTCCTCACCACCACTCACCAGAGCCGGCACCACTCAGTATGGCTCCCGGCTGCGACTATCTCCCCTTCCTTAGAAACAGCCCTAATCTTCAGGTTGAGCCCCCAGAAAGCCCATCTGTATACCAGGAATCTACACCAGACTTCAAGAAAATAGAATCCATTTCTGTTGCTGCATGCAAAAAAACTTAACTATCTATCCCCCCCACCCCAGGCCAGCCCTTGTCCTGTCCAGTGCTCTGTTCCCAGGACACATTCATGCCTTTGCCCTCTTTCTTTTTACCTCTTCAACTTGATTTCCCCTCTGTTTCCATTGAGTCCTGTCTGAACCATGCCAGAAGACCGATGTCTATGTCCAGACCCTATGGCATGGCTAATCTGAGCCACTATGGCTCTTCCACCATCTCTTTCTTCTTTTATTCAACCCTCACTGGTCTGCTCTAGGGACCCTCCTGCAGTCCAGCCCTGACCATGGCATTTCCTGTTCATCAACCTTCCGGCTCCCTGTGAACTAAGAGAAGGAGTGTAGGCTCCTTAGTTGTCATCAAGACCCACCACCATGGCCCCAACTTGCCTTTCTAGTCTCTCCTCTGTGACCCTATTAGTCCTCCCAAGCCTCACCTGCTGCCTTCCATCTGAACAAGAAAACCCATATGCTCCCAATGTGCAAGTTCATACCTTGGGGCTGCTTCTACCATACCTTAATTCAAATGTTCCACTCTACCCTTCCCACTCTCATGTCCTGTGATTGCTGAAAGTTCACCCACACTTCAAGGTCCAGATAAAATGCCAGCCTGTATATGAAGCTTGCTCTCGTTAGAGGGCATCACCAAAGTGCTTTATTCATACTTCTGTGATGAATACTTGAATTGACAGGTATTTGTGTCTATGTATGTCCATCTCCTCCAGGAGACTAGCTTCTGGTGAGCAGAGCCCACATCCTATTTCCAAATGTCTCCTTCCCACCCACCACAGTCCCTGGTCTGGAGTCAGTGCTCAATAACTGGGTGTAGAACTGAATTTTCTTAAGCTGCCATGAAAAAAAAAAAGAAAGAAAATAGTCAAGAGGGATGTGGGCAGAGACAGAAAGGGTGCACAACAACCTGAAAGTATGAAAGAACAAAGAGCAGAGGGAGAAAATCCTGAAGAAATGGAGTTTTCCTCCAGGATAGTTTTATGATCAAGTGAGACAAATGCCGCTCAACCTACCTAGATCAACCCTGGCCGTGGCACTACCAGGAGATGACACAAGGTACAGGTGCCAAGACCAAAACCAACAGTGTGGAAGAAAGACAAGGGGCACCTGTTCCCCTGTGACTGGCTCAGAAACACAGGGCCCTGTGCTAGAAGCATCACTTCAGCGGCTGCCTGTCCTAAGGGACTGGTTCGCTTTCCTCCAACCAGGGGCACATCAACCAGCTCTTTTAAAAATCAATAGAATAATGCAGAAAGAAAAATCTTTCCATGATGTTGCCACCCCTGGCAGAGAAATGATGGAAATAAAAGAAAAAATAATGGGAATGGTAAAACCAATCTAAATCTTGATAAAATGCCCACAAGGACTAAGACTTCCAGGTGATGGAGAGTCAGCAAGCGTGGTACCAATCTCCCTGGGAAAGGGGGTTACAAAGTGACAGTAGGGAGAGGAGGGAATCAAATGGCTTTTTATAGCCCCTAATATCTCTTCTGACAGCAGCCTGCACGACTTCCATGTGCCAGGATGCTGGGAAGATGAATGGATTTGTCTTTCTATTAAATACCATTACCCGGAGCACTGGGGAGAATGAAGAATGGGTAACAGACTCACATCCCAGCTTCCATCTCTTTTCTTCTAATTAAGAAAAAAGTCACAAAAACAACTCCTACATGCCCTCCCTAACCCACTCCCACCACCTCCAACATATACAACCTCAGGGGGAAAAGAGAGCCCACTGGGTTACAAAGTTTGTCTGCCAACACCAACGTCTGGCACACAGCCTGTCCCAAGGAGCTGAAGTTCAAATCCAGACAGTCACCACGGTAAGGTCCACAGTAGGTCAATGACACACTCGATGGTAAGTCCCTTGTAGGAGCTAGGAGCCTGTCCTCTTAAAGCCCAATAGCACTTTCCATTAAGAGGAGCACAGGGTTTGGTCTTGGCCAGAGGTACAAATGATTCTGCTTGTTGATGGAACTCTCAGTTGCTTGAGTGATCGTAGCCACCCACATGCATCGCAACAAAGCAAGAAAAACAAATACAGTCAGGGGTCCCTCTGTGATCAGTCTTCAGGCCAGAGGATCTGCACCTCGGCTATAGCATGGAACCAAATGGAGCGTAAACTGGTGCCTGAGTAAAAAATTAACAGAAAATGATTTTTAAAGATCATTTAGGAACACCTGGTTGGTTCAGTCAGTTAAGCTTGGTTCAGGATCATGATCTCTGGGTCCTGGAACTGAGTCCCATGTCAGGCTCTCTACTAAGAAGGGAGTCTGCTTGTCCCTCTCCCTCTGCCCCTCCCCTCTGCTCAAGCATGGACACTCACTCTCTCTCTCTCTCTCAAATAAATAAAATATTTAAAAAATAAAATAATAAAAATAAAAGATCATTTACAGTAGCATTCCTAAACAAAAAATTCTTAAGATAAAATTTTAAATATGTGCAAGATCTGTACATTGAAAAACATAAACACTACTATGAGAAATGTAGATACCCCATGACAAGTAACAGAACTAATAGTTCTGTTAGAACTTAGCAAGGTCATAAAATACAAGGTTAGTATACAAAAATCTACTGTAGTCTTTTATATTAACAGTAACCAATTAGAAAATGAAATTTTAAATAATTCTGTATACAGTAGCATCAAAAACAGAATAGTAGGAATAAATCTAGTAAAAGTTGGTTAAGCCCCGATATGCACTGAAAATTACAAAATATTGCTGAAATAAGTAAGACTCAAATAAATGGAGATGACCCATGTTCAGTTTGGAACACTCAACATTAAAATATCAATTCTCCCCCAACTAATTTGTAGCATCAATGCAATCTCAATCAAAATCCCAGCAGGCTTATTTTGTAGAAATTGACAAGCTGATTCTAAAATTTGTATAGAAATAAAAAGATCTAAAATAACCAAAACAATTTTGAAAAAGAATAAACTTAGAGGTTTTATGCTGACTGATTTTAAGATTTCCTATTAGGTTACAATAATCAAGGAAATGTTTATTAGTATAAAAGATAGATATAGAGATCAATGGACCCAAATAGCAAGTCCAGAAATAGACCCACAAATAAATGCCCAGTTGATTTTTTTACAAAGGTAACAACATAATTCAATAGAAAAAGAATAGTCTCTTCATAAATGGTTTGGGACAAATGAATATCCTTATTGGGAAAAAAAGTCTTGACCTATCCCTCACACCATATATACACACGGACTTGAAATTGATCACAGGTCTAAACGAAAAAGTTAAACTATAAAACATCTAGAAGAAAATACAGAATAAAACCTTTGTATTTGGAATGGGCAAAGATTTCTCAGGATACAAAAAACATGAATCTCAAAAAATTGAGAAATATCAAAATTTTAAACCTCTCTTCGAAAGACATTAAGAAAATGGAAAGGCGAGCCACTAGAGAAAATATTTGATGTGTATGTGTAAATATAAATATATACTGAATATTTACTAAGAATATGAAAAGAATCCTTAGAACACAATAATAATAGAACCATTGAGTTAAGAGAAAGACATGCCACAACAAGAAATCTATGAATAGGCTATAAGCACAGTACCATGAGTCATCAGAAAAATGCACACTAAAACCAAAACGAGATAAGCACTACACATCCACTAAAATGGCTAAAATTAAAAAGCCTGAAATTTTAAACTGTTGGCAAGAATGTAGATGAACTGGTACTCCCAGTATTCCCAGATATTGTTGGTGAAAATGTAAAATGGGTTAACAACTTTGGAAAACAATTAGGCAGTTTCTTATAAAGTTAAACATACACTTTACTATATGACCTATTGATTCCATTCCAAATTATTTACTCAAGAGAACTACAAATCTAGGTTCCCACAAGATCTACACAAATATGCAGAGGAGTATATTCATAACAGCCAAAAACTAAAACACAATGTCCAAAGACAGGCAACTAAGAACATATTTTGTGATATCTCATCAGTGAACACTACTTAGCAATGAAAAGGAATGAACACAGAAGAATCTGCAAAAGAAGGAAAGTAAGATTTCATTATTTGGAATTCTAGCAAAGGCAAAACCAGCCTAAGTGACAAAAAGCAGAGTAGAGGCTTCCCAGGAGAAAGAAAAGAGGCTTAGCTACAAAGGAGCATGAAGTAATTTTCTGGAAATGTTCTATCTTGACTATACTGATAATTACCCAGGTATATATATATTCATCAAAACGTATCAAATCACACACTTAAAAGGGTACATTATATTATATGCAAATTATACTCCAATGAATTAGATAAAAATTTTTAAATATTGATTTTTTTTAAATATTGATATCCAAGGGCATCTGGATGGCTCAGTGGGTTAATGCCTCTGCCTTCAACTCAGGTCATGATCCCAGGGTCCTGGGATCAAGTCCCGCATCAGGCTCTCTGCTCAGCAGGGAGCCTGCTTCTCCCTCTCTCTCTCTCTGCCTGCCTCTCTGCCTACTTGTGATCTCTGTCAAATAAATAAATAAAACCTTTAAAAAAATATTGATATCGGGGCACCTGCCTTCAGCTCAGGTCATGATCTCAGGGTCCTGGGATCGAGTCCCACATCAGGCTCTCTGCTCAGCAGGGAGCCTGCTTCCCC